>NC_060182.1:95620259-95635259 GCF_021184085.1 Oncorhynchus gorbuscha | reverse complement strand
CGAGCTGACAAGGTACAAATCTGTCGTTCTGCCCCTGAACAGGCAGTTAACCCACTGTTCCTAGGCTGTTGTTGAAAATAAGAATTTATTCTTAACTGACTTGCCTAGTAAAATTAAAATAAATAAATACATTTTCCCCTGTCACCCAAAAGCACTCGTTACATTTTGAATGCTTAGCAGGACAGTAATATGGTCTAATTCACACACTTATAAAGAGAACATCCCTGGTCATCCCTACTGCCTCTGATCTGGAGGACTCACTAAACAGAGAACATCCCTGGCCATCCCTACTGCCTCTGATATGGAGGACTCACTAAACAGAGAACATCCCTGGTCATCCCTACTGCCTCTGATCTGGAGGACTCACTAAACAGAGAACATCCCTGGTCCTACTGCCTCTGATCTGGAGGACTCACTAAACAGAGAACATCCCTGGTCATCCTACTGCCTCTGATCTGGAGGACTCACTAAACAGAAAACATCCCTGGTCATCCCTACTGCCTCTGATCTGGAGGACTCACTAAACAGAGAACATCCCTGGTCATCCCTACTGCCTCTGATCTGGAGGACTCACTAAACAGAAAACATCCCTGGTCATCCCTACTGCCTCTGATCTGGAGGACTCACTAAACAGAGAAACATCCCTACTGCCTCTGATCTGGAGGACTCACTAAACAGAGAACATCCCTGGTCATCCCTACTGCCTCTGATCTGGAGGACTCACTAAACAGAGAACATCCCTGGTCCTACTGCCTCTGATCTGGAGGACTCACTAAACAGAGAACATCCCTGGTCATCCCTACTGCCTCTGATCTGGAGGACTCACTAAACAGAGAACATCCCTGGTCATCCCTACTGCCTCTGATCTGGAGGACTCACTAAACAGAGAACATCCCTGGTCATCCCACTGCCTCTGATCTGGAGGACTCACTAAACAGAGAACATCCCTGGTCATCCCTACTGCCTCTGATCTGGAGGACTCACTAAACAGAGAACATCCCTGGTCATCCCACTGCCTCTGATCTGGAGGACTCACTAAACAGAGAACATCCCTGGTCATCCCTTCTGCCTCTGATCTGGAGGACTCACTAAACAGAGAACATCCCTGGTCATCCCTACTGCCTCTGATCTGGAGGACTCACTAAACAGATAACATCCCTGGTCCTACTGCCTCTGATCTGGAGGACTCACTAAACAGAGAACATCCCTGGTCATCCCTACTGCCTCTGATCTGGAGGACACACTAAACAGAGAACATCCCTGGCCCTACTGCCTCTGATCTGGAGGACTCACTAAACACAACATCTTTGTTTGTAAATGATGTCTGAGTCTGGAGGACACTATCTGTAATGATGTCAGTGAGAACATCCCTGGCTATCTGTAATGATGTCTGAGTGTTGAAGTGTGCCCCTGGCTATCTGTAATGATGTCTGAGTGTTGGAGTGTTCCCCTGGCTATCTGTAATGATGTCTGAGTGTTGAAGTGTGCCCCTGGCTATCTGTAATGATGTCTGAGTGTTGGAGTGTGCCCCTGGCTATCTGTAATGATGTCTGAGTGTTGGAGTGTGCCCCTGGCTATCTGTAATGATGTCTGAGTGTTGGAGTGTGCCCCTGGCTATCTGTAATGATGTCTGAGTGTTGGAGTGTTCCCCTGGCTATCTGTAATGATGTCTGAGTGTTGGAGTGTTCCCCTGGCTATCTGTAATGATGTCTGAGTGTTGGAGTGTTCCCCTGGCTATCTGTAATGATGTCTGAGTGTTGGAGTGTTCCCCTGGCTATCTGTAATGATGTCTGAGTGTTGGAGTGTTCCCCTGGCTATCTGTAATGATGTCTGAGTGTTGGAGTGTTCCCCTGGCTATCTGTAATGATGTAAAAAGTGTTGGATGTTCCCCTGGCTATCTGTAATGATGTTGAGTGTTGGAGTGTTCCCCTGGCTATCTGTAATGATGTCTGAGTGTTAAGTGTTCCCCTGGCTATCTGTAATGATTTTTAGACTTTTCCCCTGGCTATCTGTAATGATGTCTGGTGTTGACTTTTACTCTGGCTATCTGTAATGATGTCTGAGTGTTGAGTGTTACCCTGGCTATCTTAATGATGTCTGGTGTTGAGTTTTAGCTATCTGTAAATTTAAAAAACAAAAAATTGGTTATGTTTGCGTCATTCAGAATTTGATTATTTACTTTTATTATTTACTTAAATATATTTAAAACCAGATATTTTTAGACTTTTACTCAAGTAGTATTTTACTGGGTGACTTACTCAAGTAGTATTTTACTGGGTGACTTACTCAAGTAGTATTTTACTGGGTGACTTTTACTTGAGGTATTTTATATGAAAGTATCTTTACTTTTACTCAGGTATGACAATTTTTCCCCACCACTGGTAAATGGTAAACTGATTGATTTGAAAGAGATTGTGGGGCCCCTTATCTGTGTAACTCACGTCTGTGGGGCCCCTTATCTGTGTAACTCACGTCTGTGGGGCCCCTTATCTGTGTAACTCACGTCTGTGGGGCCCCTTATCTGTGTAACTCACGTCTGTGGGGCCCCTTATCTGTGTAACTCACGTCTGTGGGGCCCCTTATCTGTGTAACTCACGTCTGTGGGCCCCTTATCTCAGTAACTCACGTCTGTGGGGCCCCTTATCTCTGTTACTCACATCTGTGGGGCCCCTTATCTGTGTAACTCACGTCTGTGGGGCCCCTTATCTGTGTAACTCACGTCTGTGGGGCCCCTTATCTGTGTAACTCACGTCTGTGGGGCCCCTTATCTGTGTAACTCACATCTGTGGGGCCCCTTATCTGTGTAACTCACGTCTGTGGGGCCCCTTATCTGTGTAACTCACGTCTGTGGGGCCCCTTATCTGTGTAACTCACGTCTGTGGGCCCCTTATCTCTGTTACTCACATCTGTGGGGCCCCTTATCTGTGTAACTCACGTCTGTGGGGCCCCTTATCTGTGTAACTCACGTCTGTGGAGCCTTTATCTCTGTTACTCACGTCTGTGGGGCCCCTTATCTGTGTAACTCACGTCTGTGGGATCCCTTATCTCAGTAACTCACGTCTGTGGGGCCCCTTATCTGTGTAACTCACGTCTGTGGGGCCCATTATCTCAGTAACTCACGTCTGTGGGGCCCTTATCTCTGTAACTCACGTCTGTGGGGCCCTTATCTCTGTAACTCACGTCTGTGGGGCCCTTATCTCTGTAACTCACGTCTGTGGGGCCCTTATCTCTGTAACTCACGTCTGTGGGGCCCTTATCTCTGTAACTCACGTCTGTGGGGCCCCTTATCTGTCTAACTCACGTCTCTGGGGCCCTTATCTCTGTAACTCACGTCTGTGGGGCCCTTATCTCTGTAACTCACGTCTGTGGGGCCCTTATCTGCGATGGAGACGCAGCTGAGTATGATGACATCACAGTCGTTCTTGGTGGCGGTGCCCGACTCGCCCACGCACTTCAGCAGCTGGCGCACGGCCCGGTACTGACGCTGGCGCACAAGCCTCTGGCCCGCACGCACGTATACCGTCAAGGCTTCCAGCTGGAAGTCCTAAGAGGAGGAGGAGGAGGAGGAAGAGGGGAAAAAAAACTGTGTTTCATGTTTTATTAACAAATAAATAATATACACTACCGTTCAAAAGGTTTGGGGTCACTTAGAAATGTCCTTGTTTTTTTAAATAAAAGCACGTTTTTTGGTCCATTAAAATAACATCAAATTGATCAGAAATACAGTGTAGACATTGTTAATGTTGTAAATGACTGTTGTAGCTGGACGCGGCTGATTCTTTATGGAATATCTACATAGGCGTACAGAGGCCCATTATCAGCAACAATCAAAAGGCTAATTGATCATTAGAAAACCCTTTTGCATGGTCTAGGGCACGGCATCGCAGAGCAAGCTGTGCCATCAGATACTCTGGGTTCGCGCCCAGGCTCTGTCGTAGCCGGCCGTGACTGGGAGGTCCGTGGGGCGACGCACAATTGGCCTAGTGTCGTCCGGGTTAGGGAGGGCTTGGCCGGTAGGGATTTCCTTGTCTAATCGCGCACCAGCGACTCCTGTGGCGGGCTGGGCGCAGTGCACGCTAACCAAGGTCCCCAGGTACACGGTGTTTCCTCCAACACATAGGTGCGGCTGGCTTCCGGGTTGGATGCGCGCTGTGTTAAGAAGCAGTGCGGCTTGGTTGGGTTGTGTTTCGGAGGACGCATGACTTTCAACCTTCGTCTCTCCCGAGCCCGTACGGGAGTTGTAGCGATGAGACAAGATAGTAGCTACTAATAATTGGATACTACGAAATTGGGGTGAAAAAGGGGGTAAAATTTTATTATAAATAAATTAAATAAAAACTTTTGCAATTGTGTTAGCACGGCTGAAAACTGTTGTGCTGATTTAAGAAGAAATAAAACTGTCCTTCTTTAGACTAGTTGAGTATCTGGAGCATCAGCATTTGTGGGTTCGATAACAGGCTCAAAATGTCCAGAAACAAATACCTTTTTTTCTGAAACTCGTCAGTCTATTCTTGTTCTGAGTAAATGAAGGCTTTTCCATGGGAGAAATTGCCAAGAAACTGAAGATCTCGTACAACGCGGTGACCTACTTCCTTCACAGAACGACGCAAACCAATATTTACATTTCTCCCAACAGACATCGTCACGGAGACGGACGGATATAACTTCCTAGACCATGATGTGACAGCACAGACATTCTCCCAACAGACATCGTCACGGAGACGGACGGATATAACTTCCTAGACCATGATGTGACAGCACAGACATTTCTCCCAACATGGTGTCAGCTTGTCACATGACCACAGTGTTACGTAATAAGGTTTATTGTGAATCTCCAACACAGACGAGACATTTCTGGGTACATTTACAGGCCTTCTGTCAGGATGGGAGTAAGTCCTATGTTTAAGGTTGTAGGAGCAGCAGGTACGAAGATTTTCATTTATCTGGTGACCAATGTTTCTCCTCAGTTTCTTCCTTTAGTTTCTGTTTCCTGTTTTTTTCCCTTATTAGGTTCTGACCTATCAGGTAGAGTTTCAATCAACTGTTAACGTAACTTGGCAACCAACTTTGGTGCTGCAGGTTTTTTTTCTCGCGCCATGCTAGATGCCTTCGTGTTCGTCCAGATTATGTTGAAGCGACTGAATTCGATTTCAGACTTATAAGTACTTAAAGAAATCGGTATTTGAACAATAAAAATGTTTCTTGTAATTGATTGAATGAGTACATGAGTACATATATTATATTGAGGTGAACATGTTCAAAATGTATGATGCCCCTTTGGAACCAGGACTTAACGGTGTTGTCATTAAACACTGGAGGTCAGATTACTTGGTCAGCTACTTGGTCGTCACTTACTTGGTCCTTGGTCCTCTTGTTTGTCTAAACTCATTAGAGTCGACAGTTACTTGGTCCTCTTGTTTGTCTAAACTCATTCTAGTCGAATCCTCAGTTACTTGGTCCTCTTGTTTGTCTAAACTCATTCTAGTCGAATCCTCAGTTACTTGGTCCTCTTGTTTGTCTAAACTCATTCTAGTCGAATCCTCTTGTTTGTTACTTGGTCCTCTTGTTTGTCTAAACTCATTCTAGTCGAAGTTCTTGGTCCTCTTGTTTGTTACTTGGTCCTCTTGTTTGTCTAAACTCATTCTAGTCCTCTTGTTTGTCTAAATCCTCAGTTACTTGGTCCTCTTGTTTGTCTAAACTCATTCTAGTCGAGTCGACAGTTACTTGGTCCTCTTGTTTGTCTAAACTCATTCTACTTGGTCCTCTTGTTTGTCTAAACTCATTCTTCGTCAGTTACTTGGTCCTCTTGTTTGTCTAAACTCATTCTAGTCGTCAGTTACTTGGTCCTCTTGTTTGTCTAAACTCATTCTAGTCGTCGGTCCCATGGTCCTCTGTGTTTCGGTCTCTATATCTAGTATTTGCCATAACAGGTAGTTGCCAACATAACGTTTCAGTTATTTCTTGACTTTAAAGTCGAGGTATTTTCTTTTTAAGACTAATATTTGAGTAAAGTAAGGAAATTCCAGACGTATCCACCTGACTACTTCGTGGGTCACCATACCGGAAATCAGTGTGAATGCAGTCTCTTACCTGTATGACTCGGTATGCGATACCAAACCCCTCTTCGATGTTCTTTCCTCCCAACATCACCTGGAATGTAAATGCAATGACACAGATGTCAGATGGCGCCCCATATTATTCAGCATCGGTTACCGACATCAATACGATCTGTTCATAGCACTTAAGACACTACCATTCTGTTTTATGGCCCCCGTCTATACTCCCCGTCTAGTGCCCTAACGCCCCCGCCTAGTGCCCTAACGCCCCGCCTAGTGCCCTAACGCCCCCGTCTAGTGCCCTAACGCCCCCGTCTAGTGCCCTAACTCTCCATCTAGTGCCCTAACTCTCCATCTAGTGCCCTAACTCTCCATCTAGTGCCCTAACTCTCCATCTAGTGCCCTAACTCTCCATCTAGTGCCCTAACTCTCCATCTAGTGCCCTAACTCTCCATCTAGTGCCCTAACTCTCCATCTAGTGCCCTAACTCTCCATCTAGTGCCCTAACTCTCCATCTAGTGCCCTAACTCTCCATCTAGTGCCCTAACTCTCCATCTAGTGCCCTAACTCTCCATCTAGTGCCCTAACTCTCCATCTAGTGCCCTAACTCTCCATCTAGTGCCCTAACTCTCCATCTAGTGCCCTAACTCTCCGTCTAGTGCCCTAACTCTCCGTCTAGTGCCCTAACTCTCCGTCTAGTGCCCTAACGCCCCCGTCTAGTGCCCTAACGCCCCGTCTAGTGCCCTAACGCCCCCTAGTGCCCTCTAGTGCCCTAACGCCCCGTCTAGTGCCCTAACTCCCCCGTCTAACTCTCCGTCTAGTGTGCCCCAACTCCCCGTCTAGTGCCCTAACTCCCCGTCTAGTGCCCTAAAGTGCCCTAACCCCCGTCTAGTGCCCTAACGCCCCGTCTAGTGCCCTAACGCCCCGTCTAGTGCCCTAACGCCCCGTCTAGTGCCCTAACGCCCCCCCGTCTAGTGCCCTAACTCTCCATCTAGTGCCCTAACTCTAGTCCCAGTGCCCTAAATCGCCCCGTCTAGTGCACTATTCCCTATCTTTGAGAAGCTTTGCTAGTGGGGGCTCACCTTGCAGGCTACATCGATCTTCATCCGTCCCCTAAGCGCTGGGGCCGAACAGAGTGGGAGGAGTGCTGGAGGAGGCAGAGCGCTGGGGGGGTGGGAGGGGCTGGAGGAGGCAGAGGGGGTGGGGGCGGAGCTGGATGTTTCACAGTGATGCAGGAACCGAGTCACCTCCAGCTGGAGCTCTATCGTGTTCATGTGTCTGGTTCAGGAAAACAAAAGGGGAAAATGTCACATGATAGCAGCCTCACTAAAGCCTCACTGAGAGATGGCTGCACTACGCAATTAAATCAGTTATGGTCACACATGCTTACTTTACAAGCCCTTAACCAACAATGCAGTTAAGAACATATTTAGTAAATAAACTAAAGTAAAAAAATATTATAAAAAACAAACAATAAAATAACAATATATATTTTTTTATTTAACCTTTATTGAACCTTTATTTAACCAGGCAAGTCAGTTAAGAACAAATTCTTATTTTCAATGACGGCCTAGGAACAGTGGGTTAACTGCCTGTTCAGGGGCAGAACGACAGATTTGTACCTTGTCAGGTCGGGGGTTTGAACTCGCAACCTTCCGGTTACTAGTCCAACGCTCTAACCACTAGGCTACGCTCTAACAAGGCATATATATATACAGGGGTACCGGTACTGAGTCAATGTGAGGGGGTACAGGTTAGAAAAGAGATGGCTGCACTATGTAATAGTTCAGTTATGGCCCACGGGAAGGACAGATGGCTGCAGTATGGTCATCTTGTCTTTGTGGAACTGAGGTTAGTCACCACCTGGACATATTGGTGAGGTAAAAAGGCACATTTCCTGAAGAAAATGTGTATGTTTGCTTCAGCCGTCTAAACGTTAGAATAGTTCAGTCTCTGCCTCCCTCTGGCCTCCGGGCCCTCTAGCCTCCGGGCCCTCTAGCCTCCGGGCCCTCTAGCCTCCGGGCCCTCTAGCCTCCGGGCCCTCTAGCCTCCGGGCCCTCTAGCCTCCGGGCCCTCTAGGCTCACCTGGACACATCACTAGAAGACATCTTCTTTCTGAAGGAGTTAGAGGTGCTCTTCTTCCTGTTAGTGCTGTTGGTACGTGTTCCCTGTTGCTCCTGAAGGTACGTTCTGAGGTGCTCCTTGGCCCGAACCAGCCATCTCCGCTGGTCTCCCAGCTGTACGTAGGACACGACACCGTGGGTGAAGAACCGGATACACGTCATGGCCGCTCGTACGTGGTCCTGACGGGAGGGAGGAGAGGGTTATTCTGTTTCTAAATCAGGAGAGGAGTAGAGGAGGGGTGGTGTGGTGGGAGGAGTAGAGGAGTGGTGGGAGGAGTAGAGGAGGGGTGGTGGGAGGAGTAGAGGAGGGGTGGTGGGAGGAGTAGAGGAGAGGGTGGGGTGGTGGGAGGAGTAGAGGAGAGGTGGGGTGGTGGGAGGAGTAGAGGAGAGGAGGGGTGGTGGGAGGAGTAGAGGAGAGGAGGGGTGGTGGTGGGAGGAGTAGAGGAGAGGAGGGGTGGTGGGAGGAGTAGAGTAGAGGAGGGGTGGTGGGAGGAGTAGAGGAGGGGTGGTGGGAGGAGTAGAGGAGAGGTGGGGTGGTGGGAGGAGTAGAGGAGAGGTGGGGTGGTGGGAGGAGTAGAGGAGAGGTGGGGTGGTGGGAGGAGGGGTGGTGGGAGGAGAGAGGAGGGGTGGTGGGAGGAGTAGAGAGGAGGGGTGGTGGGTGGAGTGGTGGGTGGAGTAGAGGGGTGGTGGGAGGAGTAGAGGAGGGGTGGTGGGTGGAGTAGAGTAGAGGAGGGGTGGTGGGAGGAGTAGAGGAGGGGTGGTGGGAGGAGTAGAGGAGAGGTGGGGTGGTGGGAGGCGTACAGACTAACCATCATGAACTGTTGTAGCTGGTATAGTGTGTGGAAGTGTCCCCGTCGCTGCAGCAGTTGACAGGAGGAGAGGAGGTATCGGCTACAGACCTCCAGGCCTGGATCTAGGGTCTCCAGTAACCCCTGCAGCATCCCCAGACGACCCCTCTCCAGACTAGGCTGCAATATGCCCTCCAGGAACACCTCCTCTGGACATTCCTGGAGGGCCATGGAGGGAGGGACAACTGTTGAACTCATGTCCCCTTGGTTTCTAATATCTATAAATAGGTGTAATAGGTTTCTAATATCTATAAATAGGTGTAATAGGTTTCTAATATCTATAAATAGGTGTAATAGGTTTCTAATATCTATAAATAGGTGTAATAGGTTTCTGATATCTATAAATAGGTGTAATAGGTTTCTAATATCTATAAATAGGTGTAATAGGTTTCTAATATCTATAAATAGGTTTCTAATAGGTTTCTAATAGGTTTCTAATATCTATAAATAGGTTTCTAATAGGTTTCTAATATCTATAAATAGGTTTCTAATAGGTTTCTAATATCTATAAATAGGTTTCTAATAGGTTTCTAATATCTATAAATAGGTGTAATAGGTTTCTAATATCTATACATAGGTTTAATAGGTTCCTGATAGGTTTCTAATATCTATAAATTGTTTGAGTATACAGTTCCAGGACAATCGATGCTATCCGGCTCGAAGGACCATAACTCATTATTTATTTTAATCAGGCAGATCACTTAAATAATTCTTATTTACCATGACAACCTGGCTCCACCTTAATACAAATCCTCAACGACAACAACAAATAAAGTAGCATTGAACTTGAAGTTCACAGTAATGAGATAAGATCTCCGTAACCTTGACCCCTAACCTCTGACCCCTGACCTTGCTGAGCAGGTGTTGCAGGGCGTCCTTCATGTTGTCATGTCTCATCAGGAAGGAGACCAGGGCCAAATCATTACTTCTAACCCCTGATTATTAACCCCTAAACCTTGACCCCCTAACCTCGGACCCCTGACCTTGCTGAGTAGGTGCTGCAGGGCGTCCTTCATGTTGTCGTGTCTCATCAGGAAGGAGACCAGGGCCAGATGAGTCCCGTAGCTGGACAGGTAGTACAAGCTCTCTTGATACAGGCTGTTGCCCTGACCCTGAACCCCCTCTGGCCAGTCCACTGATCCTCCAGGCTCACAAAGAGCTTCCTCAAGCTCCCTCAGAGACCACAGGATGTCCTCACTGAAAGACTGATACACAGAGCGAAAGAGAGGGAGACGGAGAGAGAGGGAGACAGAGACGGAGACGGAGACGGAGACGGAGAGGGAGACAGAGACGGAGAGGGAGGAGACGGAGAGGGAGACGGAGACAGAGACAGAGAGGGAGACGGAGAGGGAGGAGACGGAGAGGGAGACGGAGAGGGAAACAGAGACGGAGAGGGAAACAGAGACGGAGAGGGAAACAGAGACGGAGAGGGAGACGGAGAGGGAGACGGGAGGGAGACGGAGAGGGAGACGGAGAGGGAGACGGAGAGGGAGACGGAGAGGAGACGGAGACGGAGAGGGGAGAAGGACGGAGGGAGACGGAGAGGGAGAAGGAGACGGAGAAGGGAGAGGGAGATGGAGAAGGAGAGGAGACGGAGAGGGAGAAGGAGAGGGAGACGGAGAAGGAGAGGGAGAAGGAGAGGGAGACGGAGAGGGAGAAGGAGAGGGAGACGGAGAGGGAGAAGGAGAGGGAGACGGAGAGGGAGACGGAGAGGGAGAGGGAGAAGGAGAGGGAGACGGAGACGGAGAGGGAGAAGGAGACGGAGAGGGAGAAGGAGACGGAGAAGGAGACGGAGAGGGAGACGGAGAGGGAGACGGAGAGGGAGAGCGAGACACAAATAAACAAACACACACAGTAAATGATGGTACAATAACAGAAAACGAGGGCGGTTGGTTGCATAACCTAGTTGATCTGCAGTGTTACATAATATCTCTTTATATCCAGATCAACCGGTTTCTATTTATTTTAGTTGATTTATTTAACTAGGCAAGTCAGTTAAGAACAAATTCTTATTGACAATGACGGTCCTCGGAACAGTGGGTTAACTGCCTTGTTCAGGGGGCAGAACGACAGATTTTTACCTTGTCGGGGATTCGATCTAGCAACCTTTCGGTTACTCGTCCAACGCTCTCACCTGCTATACTGAACGAAAATTTAACAAAAAAATAAAACGCAACACGAAATAATTTCAAAGATTTTACCGAGTTACAATTCATATGAGGAAATCAGTCAATGAAAACAAATTCATGAGGCCCTAATCTATGGATTTCACATGACTGGGATTACAGATATACTATGTCGGTCTCAGAGCTTGGGGTGTGGATCAGAAAACCAGTCAGTATCTGGTATGACCACCATTAGCCTCATGCAGCGCGACACATCTCCTTCACACAGAGTGGATCAGGCTGTTGATTGTGGCCTATAGAATGTCGTCCCACTCCTCTTCAATGGCTATGTGAAGTTGCTGGATATTGGCGGGAACAGGAACACGCTGTCGTACACGTCGATCCAGAGCATCCCAAACATGCTCAATGGGTGACATGTCTGGTGAGTATGCAGGCCATGGAAGAACTGGGACATTTTCAGCTTCCAGGAATTGTGTACAGATCTTTGCGACATGGGGCGGTGCATTATCATGCTGAAACATGAGGTGATGGTGGTGGATGAATGGCACGACAATGGGCCTCAGGATCTCGTCACAGTATATCTGTGCATTCAAAATATGTACTATAAATACAGTCTATATCAATACAGTCTATACTATAAATACAGTCTATATCAATACAGTCTATACTATAAATACAGTCTATATCAATACAGTCTATATCAATAAATACAGTCTATATCAATAAATACAGTCTATATCAATAAATACAGTCTATATCAATACAGTCTATATCAATAGTCTATATCAATAAATACAGTCTATATCAATAAATACAGTCTATATCAATAAATACAGTCTATATCAATACAGTCTATATCAATAGTCTATATCAATAGTCTATACTATAAATACAGTCTATATCAATACAGTCTATATCAATACAGTCTATATCAATAGTCTATACTATAAATACAGTCTATATCAATAAGTCTATATCAATAGTCTATACTATAAATACAGTCTATATCAATAAATACAGTCTATATCAATAGTCTATATCAATAGTCTATACTATAAATACAGTCTATATCAATACAGTCTATACTATAAATACAGTCTATATCAATACAGTCTATACTATAAATACAGTCTATATCAATACAGTCTATACTATAAATACAGTCTATATCAATACAGTCTATACTATAAATACAGTCTATACTATAAATACAGTCTATACTATAAATACAGTCTATACTATAAATACAGTCTATACTATAAATACAGTCTATACTATAAATACAGTCTATATCAATACAGTCTATACTACACAGTCTATACTACACAGTCTATATCAATACAGTCTATACTACACAGTCTATAACACAGTCTATACAACACAGTCTATACTACACAGTCTATACTACACAGTCTATACTACACAGTCTATACTATACAGTCTAAATCAATACAGTCTAAATCAATACAGTCTATACTATAAATACAGTCTATATCAATACAGTCTATATCAATACAGTCTATATCAATACAGTCTAAATCAATACAGTCTATACTATCAATACAGTCTATACTATCAATACAGTCTATATCAATACAGTCTATATCAACACAGTCTATATCAACACAGTCTATATCAACACAGTCTATATCAACACAGTCTATATCTACACAGTCTATACTACACAGTCTATACTACACAGTCTATACTACACAGTCTGTACTACACAGTCTATACTACACAGTCTATACTATACAGTCTATATCAATACAGTCTAAATCAATACAGTCTAAATCAATACAGTCTATATCAATACAGTCTATATCAATACAGTCTATATCCATACAGTCTATATCAATACAGTCTATATCAATACAGTCTATATCAATACAGTCTATATCAATACAGTCTATATCAATACAGTCTATATCTATACAGTCTATACTATACAGTCTATACTATACAGTCTATACTATACAGTCTATACTATACAGTCTATACTATACAGTCTATATCAATACAGTCTATATCAATACAGTCTATATCAATACAGTCTATATCAATACAGTCTATATCTATACAGTCTATACTATACAGTCTATACTATACAGTCTATACTATACAGTCTATACTATACAGTCTATATCTATACAGTCTAAATCAATACAGTCTAAATCAATACAGTCTATACTATACAGTCTAAATCAATACAGTCTATACTATAAATTGTAACTTCCCATTTTTTTATAGATTAGATTATTATATAATATATTTCTATACTATTGTACAGTTTGTGTTTTTAGGTATTATGTGATATATTATACCGTTTAAACACCAAATGAATGTCCCCTAGGTGGAATAATACAGACTAAGACTAGGTCTACTATGGGAACGTTAAGACTAGGTCTACTGTGGGAACGTTAAGACTAGGTCTACTGTGGGATACGTTAAGACTAGGTCTACTGTGGGAACGTTAAGACTAGGTCTACTGCGGGAACGTTAGACTAGGTCTACTACGGGAACGTTAAGACTAGGTCTACTACTATAAATTGTAGACTAGGTCTACTGCGGGATACGTTAAGATTAGGTCTATAATATATTTTAAGACTAGGTCTAGTTTGGGTTTTAAGACTAGGTCTACTGTGATATAGGTTATGTCCGTTAAACAGGTCAAATGAATGTAAGACTAGGTCTAATACGGGACGTTAAGACTAGGTCTACTGTGGGAACGTTAAGACTAGGTCTACTGCGGGAACGTTAAGACTAGGTCTACTGTGGGAACGTTAAGACTAGGTCTACTGCGGGAACGTTAAGACTAGGTCTACTGCGGGAACGTTAAGACTAGGTCTACTGCGGGAACGTTAAGACTAGGTCTACTGGGAACGTTAAGACTAGGTCTACTGCGGGAACGTTAAGACTAGGTCTACTGCGGGAACGTTAAGACTAGGTCTACTGCGGGAACGTTAAGACTAGGTCTACTGCGGGAACGTTAAGACTAGGTCTACTGCGGGAACGTTAAGACTAGGTCTACTGCGGGAACGTTAAGACTAGGTCTACTGCGGGAACGTTAAGACTAGGTCTACTGCGGGAACGTTAAGACTAGGTCTACTGCGGGAACGTTAAGACTAGGTCTACTGCGGGAACGTTAAGACTAGGTCTACTGCGGGAACGTTAAGACTAGGTCTACTGCGGGAACGTTAAGACTAGGTCCACTGCGGGAACGTTAAGACTAGGTCCACTGCGGGAACGTTAAGACTAGGTCCACTGCGGGAACGTTAAGACTAGGTCCACTGCGGGAACGTTAAGACTAGGTCCACTGCGGGAACGTTAAGACTAGGTCCACTGCGGGAACGTTAAGACTAGGTCCACTGCGGGAACGTTAAGACTAGGTCCACTGCGGGAACGTTAAGACTAGGTCCACTGCGGGAACGTTAAGACTAGGTCCACTGCGGGAACGTTAAGACTAGGTCCACTGCGGGAACGTTAAGACTAGGTCCACTGCGGGAACGTTAAGACTAGGTCCACTGCGGGAACGTTAAGACTAGGTCCACTGCGGGAACGTTAAGACTAGGTCCACTGCGGGAACGTTAAGACTAGGTCCACTGCGGGAACGTTAAGACTAGGTCCACTGCGGGAACGTTAAGACTAGGTCCACTGCGGGAACGTTAAGACTAGGTCCACTGCGGGAACGTTAAGACTAGGTCCACTGCGGGAACGTTAAGACTAGGTCCACCGTGGGAACGTTAAGACTAGGTCCACCGTGGGAACGTTAAGACTAGGTCCACCGTGGGAACGTTAAGACTAGGTCCACCGTGGGAACGTTAAGACTAGGTCCACCGTGGGAACG
>NC_060182.1:95547759-95612759 GCF_021184085.1 Oncorhynchus gorbuscha | reverse complement strand
TGACACATCAAACAGAGCCTGGAGACAGGGACAGAGGTCAAACTGACACATCAAACTGGGAGCCTGGAGACAGGGACAGAGGTCAAACTGAGAGCCTGGAGACAGGGACAGAGGTCAAACTGACACATCAAACTGGGAGCCTGGAGACAGGGACAGAGGTCAAACTGGGAGCCTGGAGACAGGGACAGAGATCAAACTGGGAACCTGGAGACAGGGACAGAGGTCAAACTGGGAACCTGGAGACAGAGACAGAGGTCATACTGGGAGCCTGGAGACAGGGACAGAGGTCAAACTGGGAACCTGGAGACAGGGACAGAGGTCAAACTGGGAACCTGGAGACAGGGACAGAGGTCAAACTGGGAGCCTGGAGACAGGGACAGAGGTCAAACTGGGAGCCTGGAGACAGGGACAGAGGTCAAACTGGGAGCCTGGAGACAGGGACAGAGGTCCAACTGGGAGCCTGGAGACAGGGACAGAGGTCAAACTGGGAGCCTGGAGACAGGGACAGAGGTTAAACTGGGAACCTGGAGACAGGGACAGAGGTCAAACTGGGAGCCTGGAGACAGGGACAGGGTTCAGTGTGTTGGGGAATAATCAGAATTAGTTGGTAACATAGGTAAGATGTTTTATATTCATTATATGTGTGTAAGTTACTTCTCATCAGAATGTGTTTGTATAATACTGTGGCGGGTTGCAGTATCTGTTCTCTGTCAAGACTAAGTTACTTGGGCCGGAGAGAGGGGACAGGTCAGGCGTGTATCTCTTGGCTCCACAATGTCTGTGTGCCAGTCAGTGTGTCTCTGTGATCTTGTCAAGGAGGGGTGGATTTGATATATGCCTGTTGATATGAGGATTTGTTTTATGGTTCTGAGTTTGAGAAAATAACATAGTTTAGGAGACAAAGCTGAACGATAAATTATGCCTAATGCTGTCTGGCTATGTGTGTCTCTGCTATAAAGGATCTCAGTTGCAATGTGTGAGGGACTCTCAGAGAATTAATTTATAGACACTGAATTGATCTGAGAGTCACAGGGTTGTGATAGAGCTCATATAATTAAAAGATGGACTTTGTGATAACTAACTCTGACTTGTGTGTGTGGTTTGCTCTCATGATTTGGTAAATAGAGGAAATTTCCACGACAGGTGATTGATTGAGGTAATATGTACATGTAGGTTTGGTTTGGTGACTGATTGAGGTAATATATACATGTAGGTTTGGTTTGGTGACTGATAGAGGTAATATATACATGTAGGTTTGGTTCGGTGATTGATTGAGGTAATATGTACATGTAGGTAGGGGGTGAAAAGCAGACAGTCATGGTAGCCTTTTAATGAACTGTTCAGTGTCTTATGGCTTTAAAAAAAGATTTAACCTTAATTTAACTAGGCAAGTCATTTAAGAACAAATTCTTATTTACATTGACGGCTTACTGGGGAACAGTGGGTTAACTGCCTTGTTCAGGGGCAGAACGATAGATTTTTACCTTGTCAGCTCAGGGATTCGATCTTGCAACCATTCGGTTACTGGCCCAATGCTCTAACCACTAGGCGACCTGCCGCCCCGGCTTTTGGGGTAGAAGCTGTTCGGAAGCCTTTTGGTCCCCGACTTGGCACTCCGGTATCGCTTGCCGTGCGGTAGCAGAGAGAACAGACTGACTTGGCACCCCGGTACCGCTTGCCGTGCGGTAGCAGAGAGAACAGACTGACTTGGCACCCCGGTACCGCTTGCCGTGCGGTAGCAGAGAGAAAAGACCGACTTGGCACTCCAGGTACCGCTTGCCGTGCGGTAGCAGAGAGAACAAACTGACTTGGGTGGCTGAATTCTTTGGAAATTTCTCTGACACCGCCTGGTATAGAGGTCCTGGATGGCAGAAAGCTTAGCCCTTAGTGATGTAGTGGGCCGTACGCACTACCCTCTGACACCGCCTGGTATAGAGGTCCTGGACGGCAGGAAGCTTAGCCCTTAGTGATGTAGTGGGCCGTACGCACTACCCTCTGACACCGCCTGGTATAGAGGTCCTGGATGGCAGGGAGCTCAGCCCTTAGTGATGTAGTGGGCCGTACGCACTACCCTCTGACACCGCCTGGTATAGAGGTCCTGGATGGCAGGGAGCTCAGCCCCAGTGACGTACACACTAGCTCTGTAGAGCCTTGCGGTCAGATGCCAAGCAGTTGCCAAACCAAGAAATGATGCAACCAGTCAAGATCCTGTCAACTGTAGAACTTTCTGAGGATCTGACAGCACATGCCAAATCTTTTCGGGCCTCCTGAGGGGGAAGAGGCGTTGTCGTGTTCTCTTCACGACTGTGTTGGAGTGTTTGGACCGTGGTAGGTCCTTAAGCGATGTGGTCCGTCTCCACTGCAGCTCTGTCAATCTCAATGGGAGCTCAGCCCTCCTTTTTCCTGTTGTCCACCGATAATCTCCTTTGTCTTGCTCACGTTGAGGGAGAGGTTGGTGTCCTGGCAGAGACCACACTGCCAGGTCTCTGACCTCATCCCTATAGGCTGTCTCATCGTTGTCGGTGATCAGGCCTACAACTTTTGTGTCGTCAACAAACTTAATGATGGTGTTCGAGTCGTGTTTGGCCACGCAGTCGTGGGTGAACAGGGAGTACAGGAGGGGACTAAGCACGCACCCCTGGGGAGCTCCAATGTTGATGATCAGCGTGGCAGATGTGTTGCTACCTACCCTCACCACCTGGGGGCGGCCCGTCAGGAAGTCCAGGATCCAGTTGCAGGGGGAGGTGTTTAGTCCCAGGGTTCTTAGCTTAGTGATGAGCTTTGAGGGCACTATGGTGTTGAGCGCTGTGCTGTAGTCAATGAACAGCATTCTCACACAGGTGTTCCTTTTGTCCAGGTGGGAAAGGGCAGTGTGGAGTGCAATAGAGATTGCATCATCTGTGGATCTGTTGGTGCGGTATGCAAATTGGAGTGGGTCTAAGGGTTTCTGGGATGATGGTGTTGATGTGAGCCATGACCAGCCTTTCAAAGCACTTCATGTCTACAGATGTGAGTGCCACGGGTCGGTAGTCGTTTAGGCAGGTTACCTTAGTGTTCTTGTTGTCTGTAGTTATAATTGACCCGTTCATTGTAGAAATCTGTCTGTAGTTATAATTTAACTGACCTGTTCATAGTAGAAATCTGTCTGTAGTTATAATTTAACTGACCTGTTCATAGTAGAAATCTGTCTGTAGTTATAATTTAACTGACCTGTTCATAGTATAAATCTGTCTGTAGTTGCAGGTTGTCTGTAGTTATAACTGACCTGTTCATAGTAGAAATCTGTCTGTAGTTGCAGGTTGTCTGTAGTTATAATTTAACTGACCTGTTCATAGTAGAAATCTGTCTGTAGTTATAATTTAACTGACCTGTTCATAGTATAAATGTGTCTGTAGTTGCAGGTTGTCTGTAGTTATAACTGACCTGTTCATTGTAGAAATCTGTCTGTAGTTGCAGGTTGTCTGTAGGGTTGGTGCTGAGGTGAAACTGACGGTGAGTGACCTCTGGCAGGTGAAGCATTGAATCTAACACTCCCTCTGTCGACGTAGGACTACCTGCAACTGGGTCAGGGAGAGAGGGGGGACAGGGAGGAAGACGAGGAGTGAGAGGGAGAGGGGGGGAGAGGGAGGAGAAGAGGGGAGAGAGGGAGAGGGGGGGGACAGGGAGGAAGACGAGGAGTGAGAGGGAGGGAGAGGGGGGGGACAGGGAGGAAGACGAGGAGAGAGAGGGAGAGGGGGAGAGAGGGGACAGGGAGGAAGACGAGGAGGGAGAGGGAGAGGGGGAGAGAGAGGGAGAAGAGAAGAGGGGAGAGACAGGAAGAGGAGAGAGAGGGAGAGGAGGGGGAGAGAGAGAGAGGGAGGGGAGAGGAGAGGGGAGAGACAGGGAGAGGAAGACGAGGAGTGAGAGGGAGAGTGAGAGGGAGGAGAAGAGAGAGAGGGAGGGGGGAAGAGGAGAGAGGGAGAGACAGAGGAAGATGGGGAGAGACAGAGGAAGATGGGGAGAGACAGAGGAAGATTGGGAGAGACAGAGGAAGCGAAGAGAGAGCGAGTCACGCACTATCCAAGGACTACAAATTGTGATAAGCTAACCGGCTAGTTAAATCTGGGACATTTACAGAATGTTGATCAATGTGCATTGTCCCCATGTCAAATAAACCTTCACATTACAGTAGCTGAAGAGGCAGTAGCCTCAGGAAGACATTTTATACTAACGTCTGTTATGAATATGATAGCGCCCTTTACCTTCAGCTTGTTCCAGCGTCTCAGCAGAACTGGGATGAAACAAACAAAATAGAAAAATCAGTGACATGTTACCTTGGGGTCAATATACAGAGGTTGTGACATGTTACCTTGGGGTCAATATACAGAGGTTGTGACATGTTCCCTTGGGGTCAATATACAGAGGTTGTGACATGTTCCCTTGAGGTCAATATACAGAGATTGTGACATGTTCCCTTGGGGTCAATATACAGAGGTTGTGACATGTTCCCTTAGATTAATATACAGAGGTTGTGACAAACGACTGTGAATGCAGTGTGGGTTTCAATGCCAGTAGGGTCTTAACGGTCTTACTCTGGATGGAAGTTGTGACTGTAACACTGGTCAATATACAGAGGTTGTCATTCTCCTCCTCCTCAGTGCAGTTACCGCCATCTTGTGGTCGGAACATGGCACACCAGACGACCACACCTCCTTGTGACATGTTCCCTTGGGGTCAATATACAGAGGTTGTGACATGTTCCCTTAGATTAAATACAGAGGTTGTGACAGCGACTGTCACCCAATAAAGCAGTGTGTAGGTTTTTAATTCCTGTACTGAACACCAATGAGCAGCCTTAATCTGGATGGAAACCAATGAGCAGCCTTAATCTGTCTGGAAACCAATGAGCAGCCTTAATCTGTCTGTGGGAAACCAATGAGCAGCCTTAATCTGTCTGTGGAAACCAATGAGCAGCCTTAATCTGTCTGTGGGAAACCAATGAGCAGCCTTAATCTCCTGCAGTGGAAACCAATGAGCAGCCTTAATCTGTTTTGAAACCAATGAGCAGACTTAATTGTTTGATGGAAACCAATGAGCAGCCTTAATTTGTCTGTGGGAAACAAATGAGCAGCCTTAATCTGTTTGTGGGAAACCAATGAGCAGCCTTAATCTGTCTGTGGGAAACCAATGAGCAGTCTTAATTTGTCTGTGGGAAACCAATGCCACCATTTTCTCTTTGTAGGAGCCATTCACTGTCCACCACTCACTCACTCATTTAGTGTCCCACCTCTCACTCACTCATTTAGTGTCCCAAACTCATTTAGTGTCCCAGCCTTAATCTGTTTGTGTCCACCTCTCACTCACTCATTTAGTGTCCCACCTCTCACCACTCATTTTTTCTCACTCACTCATTTAGTGTCCCAGCTCATCACTCATTTAGTGTCCCACCTCTCACTCACTCATTTACTCACTCACTCATTTAGTGTCCCACCTCTCACTCACTCATTTAGTGTCCCACCTCTCACTCACTCATTTAGTGTTCCACCTCTCACTCACTCATTTAGTGTTCCACCTCTCACTCACTATAGAAATATATAGAAATATATATATTATATATAGAAATATATACCAGATGCTTTTATCCAAAGTGAACTACAGTCATGCATGCTAGAGGTCGACCTCTAATACATACTATGGGTGGTCCCGAGAATCGAACCCACTACCTTGTAGATACAAGCGCCATGCTCTACCAACTGAGCAACAGGGGACCAGACTCTAGGCCTTATTCTCACCATGGTGAAGCGTTCTCGCTGGCAGACCATGCAGACATGCTGCTGGTTGTCTGGGACCCAGTCCTTACGAACCGGGGCTCTGTCTGGGGGCTGGAACTGATCGGGGGAGCGCTGGATTCTCCTGCCGGTCGACCCTCTGTCCAGGGAACTGCCGGAGGACGAGGTGTGCATGGGGGTACTACCTGGAGTTAGGAGACGGAAACAACATCGTTATCTTCACAATGTATTCTGTAAAATCGAATGTGCTGTACATAGCATTATGGGTACTGTAGTACATAGCATTATGGGTACTGTAGTACATAGCATTATGGGTACTGTAGTACATAGCATTATGGGTACTGTAGTACATAGCATTATGGGTACTGTAGTACATCTTGCCACAGTAACCACGTGCAACAAAAGAAGATCAAACATTTGAATGATTACACACAGACTAGAATATAGTATAATAGAATAGAGTATAATAAACTAGAATATAGTATAATATAATAGAGTATAATAAACTAGAATATAGTATAATAGAATAGAGTATAATAAAATACAGTATACTAGAATAAACTATAATAGACTAGAATAGAGTATAATAAAATACAGTATACTAGAATATAGTATAATAGAATAGAGTATAATAAAATACAGTATACTAGAATATAGTATAATAGAATAGAGTATAATAAAATACAGTATACTAGAATAAACTATAATAGACTAGAGTATAATAAAATACAGTATACTAGAATATAGTATAATAGAATAGAGTATAATAAAATACAGTATACTAGAATAAACTATAATAGACTAGAATATAGTATAATAAACTACAGTATACTAGAATAGAGTATAATAAAATACAGTATACTAGAATAAACTATAATAGACTAGAATAGAGTATAATAAACTACAGTATACTAGAATATAGTATAATAGAATAGAGTATAATAAACTACAGTATACTAGAATAAACTAGAATAGACTAGAATAGAGTATAATAAACTAAAAGAGAGTAGACTAGAATAATGTAGAATAGACTAGAATACAGTAGACTAGAATAGAGTATAATAGAATAGAGTATAATAAAATAGAGTATAATAGAAAATAATATGATAAACTAGAATAGAGTATAATAAACTAGAATAGAGTATAATAGAAAAATAATATGATAAACTAGAATAGAGTATAATAAACTAGAATAGAGTATAATAAACTAGAATAGAGTATAATAAACTAGAATAGAGTATAATAGAATAGAGTATAATAAAATAGAGTATAATAGAAAATAATATGATAAACTAGAATAGAGTATAATATAATACAGTATAATAGAATAAACTACATTATACTAGAATACAGTATAATATAATAGAGTATAATAAACTAGAATATAGTATAATAGAATAGAGTATAACAAAATACAGTATACTAGAATAAACTATAATAGACTAGAATAGAGTATAATAAACTACAGTATACTAGAATATAGTATAATAGAATAGAGTATAATAAAATACAGTATACTAAAATAAACTATAATAGACTAGAATAGAGTATAATAAACTACAGTATACTAGAATATAGTATACTAGAATAGAGTATAATAAACTAGAATATAGTATAATAGAATAGAGTATAATAAACTAAAAGAGAGTATACTAGAATACAGTATAATAGAATAGAGTATAATAACATGTAGTATAATAAAATAGAGTATAATAGAAAATAATATGATAACCTAGAATAGAGTATAATAAACTAGAATAGAGTATAATAGAGAATAATAGAATAGAATAGAGTATAATAAAACATAATAGAATATAGAGTATAATAAAGTATAGTAAACTAGAAGAGTATATTAAAATAGAATAGAGAGTATAATAGAACAGTATAATAAACTAGAATATAATATAATAAACTAGAATAGAGCATAATAGAATAGAATATGATTAAATAGTGTATAATAGAACCAAATAGAATAGAATAAAGTATAATAGAACAGAGTATAATAGAATAGAGTATAATAGAATAGAGTATAATATAATAGAGTATAATAGAATATAATCGAGTATAATAGAATAGAGTATAATAGAATATAATAGAGTATAATAGAATAGAGTATAATAGAATAGAGTATAATAGAATATAATAGAGTATAATAGAATAGAGTATAATAGAACAGAGTATAATAGAATAGAGTATAATAGAATATAATAGAGTATAATAGAATATAATAGAGTATAATAGAATAGAGTATAATAGAATATAATAGAGTATAATAGAATAGAGTATAATAGAATAGAGTATAATAGAATATAATAGAGTATAATAGAATAGAGTATAATAGAATAGAGTACAATAAGAGTATAATATAACATAATAGAATATGATGGAGTATAAT
Organism: Oncorhynchus gorbuscha; assembly: GCF_021184085.1. Classification (NCBI taxonomy): domain Eukaryota; kingdom Metazoa; phylum Chordata; class Actinopteri; order Salmoniformes; family Salmonidae; genus Oncorhynchus; species Oncorhynchus gorbuscha. Next base: position 95,604,596 of record NC_060182.1, on the reverse strand, counting down.
AGAATATAATAGAGTATAATATAATATAATAGAGTATAATAGAATAGAGTATAATATAATATAATAGAGTATAATAGAATAGAGTATAATAGAATAGAATATAATAGAGTATAATAAAATAGAGTATAATAAACTAGAATAGAGTATAATAAACTAGAATAATAGAATATAGTATAATAAAACATAATAGAATAGAATATAATAAGAGTATAATAAAGTATAGTAAACTAGAATAGAGTATAATAAAATAGAGTATAATAAAATAGAATATAATAAAATAGAGTATAATAGAGAATAATAGAATATAGTATAATAAAACATAATAGAATAGAATATAATAAGAGTATAATAAAGTATAGTAAACTAGAATAGAGTATAATAAAATAGAGTATAATAAAATAGAGTATAATAAAATAGAGTATATTAAAATAGAATAGATAGTATAATAGAACAGTATAATAAACTAGAATATAATATAATAGAGTATAATAGAATAGAGTATAATAGAGTATAATAGAATATAATATAATAGAGTATAATAAAATAGAGTATAATAGAATAGAGTATAATAGAGTATAATAGAATAGAATAGAATAGAGTATAATAGAATAGAATAGAGTATAATAGAATAGAATAGAGTATAATAGAATAGAATAGAGTATAATAGAGTATAATAGAATAGAATAGAATAGAGTATAATAGAATAGAATAGAGTATAATAGAATAGAGTATAATAGAGTATAATAGAATATAATATAATAGAGTATAATAGAGTAGAGTATAATAAAATAGAGTATAATAAAATAGAGTATAATAAAATAGAGTATAATAGAGAATAATAGAATATAGTATAATAAAACATAATAGAATAGAATATAATAAGAGTATAATAAAGTATAGTAAACTAGAATAGAGTATAATAAAATAGAGTATAATAAAATAGAGTATATTAAAATAGAATAGATAGTATAATAGAACAGTATAATAAACTAGAATATAATATAATAGAGTATAATAGAATAGAGTATAATAGAGTATAATAGAATATAATATAATAGAGTATAATAAAATAGAGTATAATAGAATAGAGTATAATAGAGTATAATAGAATAGAATAGAGTATAATAGAATAGAATAGAATAGAGTATAATAGAATAGAATAGAGTATAATAGAATAGAGTATAATAGAGTATAATAGAGTATAATAGAATAGAATAGAATAGAGTATAATAGAATAGAGTATAATAGAATAGAGTATAATAGAGTATAATAGAATATAATAGAGTATAATAGAGTAGAGTATAATAGAGTATAATAGAATATAATATAATAGAGTATAATAAAATAGAGTATAATAGAATAGAGTATAATAGAGTATAATAGAATAGAATAGAGTATAATAGAATAGAGTATAATAGAACAGAGTATAATAAACTATAATAAACTAGAATAGAGTATAATAGAGTATAATAGAATAGAATAGAATAGAGTATAATAGAATAGAGTATAATAGAACAGAGTATAATAAACTATAATAAACTAGAATAGAGTATAATAAGAGTATAATAGAATAGAGTATAATAGAGTATAATATAATATAATATAATAGAGTATAATAAACTAGAATATAGTATAATAGAATAGAGTATAACAAAATACAGTATACTAGAATAAACTATAATAGACTAGAATAGAGTATAATAAACTACAGTATACTAGAATATAGTATAATAGAATAGAGTATAATAAAATACAGTATACTAAAATAAACTATAATAGACTAGAATAGAGTATAATAAACTACAGTATACTAGAATATAGTATACTAGAATAGAGTATAATAAACTAGAATATAGTATAATAGAATAGAGTATAATAAACTAAAAGAGAGTATACTAGAATACAGTATAATAGAATAGAGTATAATAACATGTAGTATAATAAAATAGAGTATAATAGAAAATAATATGATAACCTAGAATAGAGTATATAAATAGAATAGAGTATAATAGAGAATAATAGAATAGAATAGAGTATAATAAAACATAATAGAATATAAGTATAATAAAGTATAGTAAACTAGAAGAGTATATTAAAATAGAATAGAGAGTATAATAGAACAGTATAATAAACTAGAATATAATATAATAAACTAGAATATGATTAAATAGTGTATAATAGAACCAAATAGAATAGAATAAAGTATAATAGAACAGAGTATAATAGAATAGAGTATAATAGAATAGAGTATAATATAATAGAGTATAATAGAATATAATCGAGTATAATAGAATAGAGTATAATAGAATATAATAGAGTATAATAGAATAGAGTATAATAGAATAGAGTATAATAGAATATAATAGTATAATAGAATAGAGTATAATAGAACAGAGTATAATAGAATAGAGTATAATAGAATATAATAGAGTATAATAGAATATAATAGAGTATAATAGAATAGAGTATAATAGAATATAATAGAGTATAATAGAATAGAGTATAATAGAATAGAGTATAATAGAATATAATAGAGTATAATAGAATAGAGTATAATAGAATAGAGTACAATAAGAGTATAATATAACATAATAGAATATGATGGAGTATAATAGAATATAATAGAGTATAATATAATATAATAGAGTATAATAGAATAGAGTATAATATAATATAATAGAGTATAATAGAATAGAGTATAATAGAATAGAATATAGTATAATAAAATAGAGTATAATAAACTAGAATAGAGTATAATAAACTAGAATAATAGAATATAGTATAATAAAACATAATAGAATAGAATATAATAAGAGTATAATAAAGTATAGTAAACTAGAATAGAGTATAATAAAATAGAGTATAATAAAATAGAATATAATAAAATAGAGTATAATAGAGAATAATAGAATATAGTATAATAAAACATAATAGAATAGAATATAATAAGAGTATAATAAAGTATAGTAAACTAGAATAGAGTATAATAAAATAGAGTATAATAAAATAGAGTATAATAAAATAGAGTATATTAAAATAGAATAGATAGTATAATAGAACAGTATAATAAACTAGAATATAATATAATAGAGTATAATAGAATAGAGTATAATAGAGTATAATAGAATATAATATAATAGAGTATAATAAAATAGAGTATAATAGAATAGAGTATAATAGAGTATAATAGAATAGAATAGAATAGAGTATAATAGAATAGAATAGAGTATAATAGAATAGAATAGAGTATAATAGAATAGAATAGAGTATAATAGAGTATAATAGAATAGAATAGAGTATAATAGAATAGAATAGAGTATAGTATAATAGAGTATAATAGAGTATAATAGAATATAATATAATAGAGTATAATAGAGTAGAGTATAATAAAATAGAGTATAATAAAATAGAGTATAATAAAATAGAGTATAATAGAGAATAATAGAATATAGTATAATAAAACATAATAGAATAGAATATAATAAGAGTATAATAAAGTATAGTAAACTAGAATAGAGTATAATAAAATAGAGTATAATAAAATAGAGTATATTAAAATAGAATAGATAGTATAATAGAACAGTATAATAAACTAGAATATAATATAATAGAGTATAATAGTATAATAGAATAATAATATAATAGAATATAATAAAATAGAGTATAATAAAATAGAGTATAATAGAGTATAATAGAATAGAATAGAATATAATAGAATAGAATAGAATAGAGTATAATAGAATAGAATAGAGTATAATAGAATAGAATAGAGTATAATAGAATAGAATAGAGTATAATAGAGTATAATAGAATAGAATAGAGTATAATAGAATAGAATAGAATAGAGTATAATAGAATAGAGTATAATAGAGTATAATAGAATATAATATAATAGAGTATAATAGAGTAGAGTATAATAGAGTATAATAGAATATAATATAATAGAGTATAATAAAATAGAGTATAATAGAATAGAGTATAATAGAGTATAATAGAATAGAATAGAGTATAATAGAATAGAGTATAATAGAACAGAGTATAATAAACTATAATAAACTAGAATAGAGTATAATAGAGTATAATAGAATAGAATAGAATAGAGTATAATAGAATAGAGTATAATAGAACAGAGTATAATAAACTATAATAAGAGTATAATAGAATAGAGTATAATAGAGTATAATATAATATAATATAATAGAGTATAATAAAATAGAGTATAATAGAATAGAGTATAATAGACTATAATAGAATAGAATAGACTAGAGTATAATAGAATAGAGTATAATAGAACAGAGTATAATAAACTATAATAAACTAGAATAGAGTATAATAAGAGTATAATAGAACATAATAGAACAGAGTATAATAACCTAGAATAGAGTATAATAACCTAGAATAGAGTATAATAACCTAGAATAGAGTATAATAACCTAGAATAGAGTATAATAACCTAGAATAGAGTATAATAACCTAGAATAGAGTATAATAACCTAGAATAGAGTATAATAACCTAGAATAGAGTATAATAAACTAGAATAGAGTATAATAAGAGTATAATAGAACATAATAGAACAGAGTATAATAACCTAGAATAGAGTATAATAACCTAGAATAGAGTATAATAACCTAGAATAGAGTATAATAACCTAGAATAGAGTATAATAACCTAGAATAGAGTATAATAACCTAGAATAGAGTATAATAACCTAGAATAGAGTATAATAACCTAGAATAGAGTATAATAACCTAGAATAGAGTATAATAAACTAGAATAGAGTATAATAACCTAGAATAGAGTATAATAACCTAGAATAGAGTATAATAACCTAGAATAGAGTATAATAACCTAGAATAGAGTATAATAACCTAGAATAGAGTATAATAGAACAGAGTATAATAGAATAGAGTATAATAAACTATAATAAACTAGAATAGAGTATAATAACCTAGAATAGTATAAGAGACTAGAATAGAGTATAATAAACTAGAATAGAGTATAATATAATAGAGTATAATAGAGTATAATAAACTAGAATATAGTATAACAGACAATAGAATGATCTCTGACCTGCAGTAGGTGGAGGTGTTCCCATCCTAGAGGGGGTGGATGGACAGCTGTCCTGGGCTGGACACTGGTCATCCTGGAGACTGATCACAGAATCTGGGGACAGAGAGAGGTCGAAGTAATTAGCGTTGTAGACTTGTACACATCATATTAACAAAAACAGAAAACCCTCTGCAGATGCCTAGCGCGTGTCGGTCATTAGAATGGCTTGCATAGTGACCGGAAGGTTGCAAGTTCAAATCCCAGAGTTGACAAGGTACAAATCTGTCATTCTGCCCATGAACAAGGCAGTTAAACCCACTGTTCCTAGGCTGTCATTGAAAATAAGAATTTGTTCTTAACTGACTTGCCTGGTTAAATAAAGGTAAAATAAATATATGCCACTCGTCTATATCTCTACACCCACTCAAGTAAAACTGGCAGAAGCAATATATCCTTTACAATACTTTAAATAAATGATATAGCAAAATACATTTAAAACTCAGTTTTTCACAATTCCTGACATTTTAATCCTAGTAATAATTCCCTGTTTTAGGTCAGTTAGGTTCACCACTTTGTTACGAATGTGAAATGTCAGAATAATAGTAGAGAGAATGATTTATTTCAGCTTTTTATTTCTTTCATCACATTCCCAGTGGGTCAGAAGTTTACATACACTCAATTAGTATTTGGTAGCATTGCCTTTAAATTGTTTAACTTGGGAAGCCTTCCACAAGCTTCCCACAATAAGTTGGGTGAATTATGGCCCATTCCTCCTGACAGAGCTGGTGTAACTGAGTCAGGTTTGTAAGTCTCCTTGCTTCCACACACCTTTTCAGTTCTGCCCACAAATATTCTATAGGATTGAGGTCAGGGCTTTGTGATGGCCACTCCAATACCTTGACTTTGTTGTCCTTAAGCCATTTTATCACAACTTTGGAAGTATACTTGGGGTCAATGTCCATTTGGAAGACCCATTTACGACCAAGCTTTAACTTCCTGACTGATGTCTTGAGATGTTGCTTCAATATATCCACATAATTGTCCTCTCATGATGCAATATATTTTGTGAAGTGCACCAGCCCCTCCTGCAGTAAAGCACCCCACAACATGATGCTACCACCCCCGTGCTTCACGGTTGGGATGGTGTTCTTCGGCTTGCAAGCCTCCCCCGTTTTCCTCCAAACATAATAGTCATTATGGGCAAACAGCTTTATTTTGGTTTCATCAGACCAGAGGACATTTCTCCAAAAAGTATGATCTTTGTCCCCATGTGCAGTTGCAAACAGTAGTTTGTCTTTTTTATGGCGGTTTAGGAGCAGTGGCTTCTTCCTTGCTGAGCGGCCTTTCAGGTTATGTCGATACAGGACCTTCAGGCGTTTGGAAATTGCTCCCAAGGACGAACCAGACTTGTGGAGGTCTACAATTTTTTTCCTGAGGTCTTGGCTGATTTATTTTGATCTTCCCATGATGTCCAGCAAAGAGACACTGAGTTTGAAGGTAGAGCTTGAAAGACATCCACAGGTACACCTCCAATAGACTCAAATAATGTCAATTAGCCTGTCAGAAGCTTCTAAACCCATTACATCATTTTCTGGAATTTTCCAAGCTGCTTAAAAAGGCACAAAAGGCACAGTCAGGACTTAAGTGTAAACAATTGTTGGAAAAATTACTTGTGTCATGCACAAAGTAGATGACCCTTGCCAAAACAGGACTTGTGATAAAGTTGAAGAAAAGGAATTAAGTCTTGACTGAATTAGTGGTCCGTTTATTGTCTGAAATAGCTGAGTTCGTCTCCGTTGATAAGAATTGACATTTTTCGTTTTCTAGTCTTTCTGGGTTTTCAGTCTTTCTGGGTAAAGATTACAGCTGCGAGTCTTTCTGGGTAAAGATTACAGCTGCGAGTCTTTCTGGGTAAAGATTACTGTCTTTCGTAAAGACTACAGCTGCGAGTCTTTCTGGTAAAGACTACAGCTGCGCTGCGTCTTTCTGGGTAAAAGTTGCAGCTGCGAGTCTTTCTGAGTCTTTCTGGGTAAAGATTACAGCTGCGAGTCTTTCTGGGTAAAGATTACAGCTGCGAGTCTTTCTGGGTAAAGATTACAGCTGCGAGTCTTTCTGGGTAAAGATTACAGCTGCGAGTCTTTCTGGGTAAGTCTCTAAGAGCATTCTGGGTAAGTCTCTAAGAGCATTCTGGTAAAGATTACAAGTTCTAAGAGCATTAGTCTTTCTGGGTAAGTCTCTAAGAGCATTCTGGGTAAGTCTCTAAGAGCATTCTGGGTAAGTCTCTAAGAGCATTCTGGGTAAGTCTCTCAGAGCATTCTGGGTAAGTCTCTCAGAGCATTCTGGGTAAGTCTCTCAGAGCATTCTGGGTAAGTCTCTCAGAGCATTCTGGGTAAGTCTCTCAGAGCATTCTGGGTAAGTCTCTCAGAGCATTCTGGGTAAGTCTCTCAGAGCATTCTGGGTAAATCTCTAAGAGTTTTGCACACCTGGATTGTGCAATATTTGACCATTATTCTTTCCCGAAAAATGTTCAAGCTCTGTCAAGGTGTTGGGAATCATGACTAGACAGCAATCTTCCAAGACTTGCCATAGATTTTCAAATTGATTGAACCAACACTAACTTGGCCACTCAGGAACATATGGCCATATAATAATAAATAATAATATGCCATTTAGCAGACGCTTTTATCCAAAGCGACTTACAGTCATGTGTGCATACATTCTACGTATGGGTGGTCCCGGGAATCGAACCCACTACCCTGGCGTTACAAGCGCCATGCTCTACCAACTGAGCTACAGAAGGACCACAATATATATATATATTTCAATCACACTTTGTAATAAAACTACATTTAAAACAAACAAAAATCAAAAGGTGGTGAATCCATCTGATACTGTAGAAAACCAACTGGGCACCGATCAATAACAACAGGCTACCAATCTGTTTTACACACAGCTACGAACCGGGCGGAGATTCTAGGCTAAAACTATACTTTCACATTGTCTTAATTGTACGGCCCTTTACTTTATATTAAATGGTGAAAACGTAGCGGGAGAAATGTCAAATCTTATCAACGGAGACGAACTCAGCTACCCCATTTGTTTTATTACCAGACAATAAACGGACCACTTCGCCCGAACCCGATGAAAATCCTGCAAGTAGCGTCAGTCAAGACTCAAAAAGGTAACATCGGTCCTTTTCTTCAACCAATTCAAAGTAATACGGCTACTTCCACGATAAAGACTATTGTCGCTGCCATCTCACTAACCATTGTTCGATTCTGTGTTTTACATTATAGCCATTACCATATATATGATTGAATATTATCTGCTGTTGGCTTGTGTGGATGTATGTATGTGTTATGCAACATAGCTGACATAAAACATTGTTAACAGTTTCAGGGCCATGGGCCTTTCTCATGATGGAAAAATACAGAGTAGCATGAAGACAGGAACTGTTCAATGAGTTGGGAGGGGGGCACATTCAGAGCGGGGGGTTGCGAGAACAAGCGGTTTTTTGTTAGATAACAGGAGCCAGGTGCGAGATAACGGTATCGAGCATGAGAGCCTGGATGTTCTTCACAGCAAGTTACATCTATCAACTGGAGCGCCCGGGGGTTGGTACCAGCTCGTAAGACAGTTACATCTATCAACTGGAGCGCCCGGGGGTTGGTACCAGCTCGTAAAACGGTTACATCTATCAACTGGAGCGCCCGGGGGTTGGTACCAGCTCGTAAAACAGTTACATCTATCAACTGGAGCGCCCGGGGGTTGGTACCAGCTCGTAAAACGGTTACATCTATCAACTGGAGCGCCCGGGGGTTGGTACCAGCTCGTAAGACAGTTACATCTATCAACTGGAGCGCCCGGGGGTTGGTACCAGCTCGTAAAACGGTTACATCTATCAACTGGAGCGCCCGGGGGTTGGTACCAGCTCGTAAGACAGTTACATCTATCAACTGGAGCGCCCTGGGGTTGGTACCAGCTCGTAAAACAGTTACATCTATCAACTGGAGCGCCCTGGGGTTGGTACCAGCTCGTAAAACAGTTACATCTATCAACTGGAGCGCCCGGGGGTTGGTACCAGCTCGTAAGACAGTTACATCTATCAACTGGAGCGCCCGGGGGTTGGTACCAGCTCGTAAGACAGTTACATCTATCAACTGGAGGGCTGGTACCAGCTCGTAAAACAGTTACATCTATCAACTGGAGAGCCCGGGGCTGGTACCAGCTCGTAAAACAGTTACATCTATCAACTGGGGCTGGTACCAGCTCGTAAAACAGTTACATCTATCAACTGGAGCGCCCGGGGGCTGGTACCAGCTCGTAAAACAGTTACATCTATCAACTGGAGCGCCCGGGGGCTGGTACCAGCTCGTAAAACAGTTACATCTATCAACTGGAGCGCCCGGGGGCTGGTACCAGCTCGTAAAACAGTTACATCTATCAACTGGAGCGCCCGGGGGCTGGTACCAGCTCGTAAGACAACAATCAATAATAGGCTGGGTGAGTCTAAACCACGCCCAGTCTCTACTGTGATAGGCCAACAGACGGGTTGGGACAATATATATCACAGTATAAGAACACTGTTTACATACATCCTGTCAGTTCCCTGTTCTGCCCTGCGTGGTATTACAGTGAGCCCGTATATATGAAAGTTGCATTTGCCATTTATTACTTAGCTAATAAAAAATACATAGTATAAAATCGGTGACTCATTGTTATATTTATCCTGATATCAGATTCGAATTTACGCAACCCTAACACTATCTATCTAGTTACCATGCCAACACCCCGCCACAACGTTCATGCAGGAACAGGAAGAGTGATGAACGTAGCCTAGGATGGAGGGATTTTATTTTCTTCTTTAAAAAAAAAAATATTTGTGCCAACAAAGAAAAAGGACAATAATATTGTAAAAGTAACTAAGAAACTCGTTAATTAAATTGAAAACAATGAATGAGTTTTGGTAACTAGTTACCACAAAAAAAGTAAGAGTACTTGGTAACTAGTTCCTTCCAACACTGTGTCCTGACAGAGCAAGGTAGTCGTGAGGTAACAAAGGAAGCCTGATTTTTACTCTATAATAACGGATTGGATTTGATATAAAAACCAATCAAGGTACTCAAAGCACTTTACAAAGTAAGAGGGAATTTCACCTCATCCACCCAATTGGATGACGCACGGCAACCATTTTGTACCGGAACGTTTACCACACATCACCACAACTCAGACACAACTTGGACAATCACACATCCATAGCACATTTGACTGACAATATGAGTGGCTGTGAAGACCGATGACGGAGTCTGGGAAGACAGGGAGAGACATCCATCCATAGTACATTTGACTGACAATATGAGTGGCTGTGAAGACCGATGACGGAGTCTGGGAAGACGGGGAGAGACATCCATCCATAGTACATTTGACTGACAATATGAGTGGCTGTGAAGACCGATGACGGAGTCTGGGAAGACAGGGAGAGACATCCATCCATAGTACATTTGACTGACAATATGAGTGGCTGTGAAGACCGATGACGGAGTCTGGGAAGACAGGGAGAGACATCCATCCATAGTACATTTGACTGACAATATGAGTGGCTGTGAAGACCGATGACGGAGTCTGGGAAGACGGGGAGAGACATCCATCCATAGTACATTTGACTGACAATATGAGTGGCTGTGAAGACCGATGACGGAGTCTGGGAAGACAGGGAGAGACATCCATCCATAGTACATTTGACTGACAATATGAGTGGCTGTGAAGACCGATGACGGAGTCTGGGAAGACAGGGAGAGACATCCATCCATAGTACATTTGACTGACAATATGAGTGGCTGTGAAGACCGATGACGGAGTCTGGGAAGACGGGGAGAGACATCCATCCATAGTACATTTGACTGACAATATGAGTGGCTGTGAAGACCGATGACGGAGTCTGGGAAGACGGGGAGAGACATCCATCCATAGTACATTTGACTGACAATATGAGTGGCTGTGAAGACCGATGACGGAGTCTGGGAAGACAGGGAGAGACATCCATCCATAGTACATTTGACTGACAATATGAGTGGCTGTGAAGACCGATGACGGAGTCTGGGAAGACGGGGAGAGACATCCATCCATAGTACATTTGACTGACAATATGAGTGGCTGTGAAGACCGATGACGGAGTCTGGGAAGACCGGGAGAGACATCCATCCATAGTACATTTGACTGACAATATGAGTGGCTGTGAAGACCGATGACGGAGTCTGGGAAGACGGGGAGAGACATCCATCCATAGTACATTTGACTGACAATATGAGTGGCTGTGAAGACCGATGACGGAGTCTGGGAAGACAGGGAGAGACATCCATCCATAGTACATTTGACTGACAATATGAGTGGCTGTGAAGACCGATGACGGAGTCTGGGAAGACGGGGAGAGACATCCATCCATAGTACATTTGACTGACAATATGAGTGGCTGTGAAGACCGATGACGGAGTCTGGGAAGACAGGGAGAGACATCCATCCATAGTACATTTGACTGACAATATGAGTGGCTGTGAAGACCGATGACAGAGTCTGGGAAGACGGGGAGAGACATCCATCCATAGTACATTTGACTGACAATATGAGTGGCTGTGAAGACCGATGACAGAGTCTGGGAAGACAGGGAGAGACATCCATCCATAGTACATTTGACTGACAATATGAGTGGCTGTGAAGACCGATGACGGAGTCTGGGAAGACGGGGAGAGACATCCATCCATAGTACATTTGACTGACAATATGAGTGGCTGTGAAGACCGATGACGGAGTCTGGGAAGACAGGGAGAGACATCCATCCATAGTACATTTGACTGACAATATGAGTGGCTGTGAAGACCGATGACAGAGTCTGGGAAGACGGGGAGAGACATCCATCCATAGTACATTTGACTGACAATATGAGTGGCTGTGAAGACCGATGACAGAGTCTGGGAAGACAGGGAGAGACATCCATCCATAGCACAAGCCTGTGCATTAGTGACATAACACACTTTTTTTTCCCCCACTGTCGTGTCGACCTGAACCGTAACTTGCCGACTTGCATATTTCCAGAAAGTTCTAGAAACTATGGTGGACGCATTAACCAGGCCAGAGGAGTACAGGTCGTGTGAGCGGCAACTCACAATCATGACACAACATCCTTCCCAAACATTAGGCTATTGTTCTCTCCCTCCCCTTCTCTTTATTTTCAACTCTCCAATTCGCAGCTTTTCTCTTATCGAAATAAATCAACTCAAGACATCGTCCTTTCTCGCCTCGGTGGATCGACGTAAACTTTTTCTGCCCAAATTTCCCAAAAAGCATTTGGCGTGTATTAGCCCCCCCCCCCCCACGTACAATTAGGCCCTAAAGCTTAGGCAGATCAAATATATGAATCGCACAATAATTATACATTTGTTGAAATTGTAATACATCACTTCCTCTTTACTCAACCCAACAGCCCTTCATCCACACAATATTTTAATGACCCCCTAAACCCACCCGACCCACAGATATAACACCAGGGGAAGGGGGAGGGGGGGGGGGGGTCTGCGGGTTACGGGTCAACCCGCGAATCACTAGTGTGTTTGTGTGGTCGGGAGCTTGGTACTGACCGGAGCGAGACTTCTCCCTGGGCGCGTAGGGGAAGTCCAGGGCCTTGCTGGCGTAGTTGGAGAGAAGTTTGTCTATGTCGTGGGTGGTGAAGCCGTCCTCCCGGCCTAATAGTAGGTTCTGTAACGTCCTCACCGCCACTTCAGCCCAGTCCACCTTCAAAAAGGTCAACGTTTTCATTGAACAAATGGCAGACAGTAAAAACACTGGAATACTGGATAACAGACTCCAGCTCAAGATTATATTAACTACACAATGTGCCACTAATAATCACTGCCACATCAGCACAGTCCACCCTACTGGTGGTGGTGGTACCAGTAGTAGTGGTGGTAGTAGTAGTAGTGGTAGTAGTAGTAGTAGTACCAGTAGTAGTGGTAGTAGTACCAGTAGTAGTAGTGGTAGTGGTAGTACCAGTAGTAGTGGTGGTAGTAGTAGTAGTGGTAGTAGTAGTAGTAGTAGTGGTAATAGTGGTAGTAGTAGTAGTACCAGTAGTAGTAGTGGTGGTGGTAGTAGTACCGGTAGTAGTGGTGGTAGTACCAGTAGTAGTAGTAGTAGTACCAGTAGTAGTGGTGGTAGTAGTAGTAGTAGTAGTAGTAGTAGTACCAGTAGTAGTGGTGGTAGTAGTAGTAGTAGTAGTGGTAGTACCAGTAGTAGTGGTAGTACCAGTAGTAGTGGTAGTACCAGTAGTAGTAGTAGTAGTAGTAATAGTGGTAGTAGTAGTAATAGTGGTAGTAATAGTGGTAGTACCAGTAGTACCAGTAGTAGTACCAGTAGTAGTAGTAGTAGTAGTGGTAGTAGTAGTAGTAGCAGTGGTAGTAGTAGTAATCGTAGTAGTAGTAGTAGCGGTGGTAGTAGTAGTAATCGTAGTAGTAGTAGTAGCGGTAGTACCAGTAGTAGTGGTAGTAGTAGTAGTAGCAGTAGCAGTGGTAGTAGCAGTAGTAGTGGTAGTAGTAGTAGTAGTGGTAGTAGTAGTAGTAGTGGTAGTAGTAGTAGTGGTAGTACCAGTAGTAGTAGTAGTAGGAGTGGAAGTAGTAGTGGTAGTAGTATTGATAGTAATCGTAGTAGTAGTAGTAGTGGTAGTAGTAGTAGCGGTAGTAGTAGTAATAGTAGTAGTAGCAGTAGTAGTAGTAGTAGTAGTAGTAATAGTGGTAGTAGTAGTAGTAATAGTGGTAGTAGTAGTAGTAGTAATAGTGGTAGTACCAGTTGTAGTAGTAGTAGTAGTACCAGTAGTAGTAGTAGTGGTAGTAGTAGTAGTGGTAGTAGTAGTAGTAGTGGTAGTACCAGTAGTAGTAGTAGAAGTAGTAGTAGTAGTAGTAGTAGTAGTGGCAATAGTGGTAGTACCAGTAGTAGTGGTAGTAGTAGTAATAGTGGCAATAGTGGTAGTACCAGTAGTAGTGGTAGTAGTAGTAATAGTGGTAGTACAAGTTGTTGTAGTAGTAGTAGTACCAGTAGTAGTAGTAATAGTAGTAGTAGTAGTGGTAGTACCAGTAGTAGTAGTAGTAGTAGTAGTAGTAGTAGTAGTAGTAGTAGTAGTAATAGTAGTGGTAGTACCAGTAGTAATAGTACCAGTAGTAGTAGTAGTAGTAATAGTGGTAGTACCAGTAGTAGTAGTAGTAGTAGTGGTAGTACCAGTAGTAGTGGTAGTAGTAGTAGTAATAGTGGTAGTAGTAGTGGTAGTACCAGTAGTAATAGTACCAGTAGTGGGTCTGGAGGTGTGTGGTGGATATTGCTGCAGTCAACATGCCAATTGCACGCTTCCTAAAAACTTAAGATGGCCTTTTATTGTCCCCAGCACAAGGTGCATCTGTGTAATGATCATGCCGTTTAATCAGCTTCTTGATATGCCACACCTGTCAGGTGGATGGACAAATTTGAGAAAAATTTGTGCATATGGAAGATTTCGGGAATATTTTATTTAAACTCATGAAACATGGGACCAACACTTTTACATGTTGCGTTTTTATTTTGTTCACATAATACAAAAATACTATAACAACAATAATTGGGTGGCACCTTCAGGTTCATCAGGAGCTGTTCCAGCATTAATAGTGGCTCAGAGAGGAGGGGGAAGTAGTCCTGTCTGGCGCCAGGGGGGAGGGTGAGGAGGACCTAGAGGAGAGAGAAGGGAGACGGAGAGTAGAGAGTAGGGAGAGAGAGAGTAGGGAGAGAGAGAGTACAGAGAGTAGGGAGAGAGAGAGTAGGGAGAGAGAGAGTAGAGAAAGTAGGGAGAGAGAGTAGAGAAAGTAGGGAGAGAGAGAGAGTAGAGAGAGAGTGTAGAGTAGAGTAGAGTGAGAGAGAGTAGAGTAGAGGAGAGAGAGAGTAGAGGAGAGAGAGAGTAGAGAGTAGAGGAGAGAGAGAGTAGAGAGCAGAGGAGAGAGAGTAAGGAGAATAGAGGAGAGTAGAGTAGAGTAGAGTAGAGTAGAGTAGAGTAGAGTAGAGTAGAGTAGAGTAGAGTAGAGTAGAGTAGAGTAGAGGAGAGAGGAGAGAAGAGAGAGGAGAGAAGAGAGAGAAGAGAGAGAAGAGTAGACGAGAGGAGAGGAGAGAAGAGAGAGAAGAGAGAGAAGAGTAGAGAGAGGAGAGAGAAGAGAGGTTCATTTAAAACACTATCTGGTGGTGTGTGTTCCAGTGTCGGGTTCAAATCAGACCTACTACTTTAGTGACACACTCTTTCCTGATCTCTCCCGCGCTCTCCCATCGTTCCTGTGCTCGTTCTTTTTCCTGCCTGCTCTTAACCGCTAGGCTGCCTGCTCTTAACCGCTCGGCTGCCTGCTCTTAACCGCTAGGCTGCCTGCTCTTAACCGCTAGGCTGTCTGCTCTTAACCGCTAGGCTCCCCATCAACACTAGAGCTCACAGATACAATAAAGGTCATTGAATCTGCTGACCTTGGATCCCAGGTGAAGGTCGTGGATGTGGCGTCGGCGGGCGGGGGACACTTGGCACTGGAAGTGGAGAGTGAGGTAGTTAGCCAGGAAGTGGCAGGCAGCCAATCCGGGCCGGCGGTCCAGAGCGCGCTCACACACCTCCAGACCCAAGGTTAAGTCTGATAGGCCCTCCAGCAGCTGTACCAATCACAGTGAAGAGAGTCAATGAGAAACAAAGTCTATGACATAGTGCACGGAGGAGAAACAACTATAGACAGATGGGTCACATCTCAATTGTATAAACTGGATTCCTCTTCTCCTTTCCTTCTTCTGCACTGATTGGAAAGACAATGGACAGGTGAAAGGAGATTTCCTAATACCGTAGGAATCCAGCCTATTGCCTTCACCTATTCTGTTCTTCCAATAAGGGAAGAGGAAGGAGAAGAAACGGAGCAGAGGAAGGAGAAGAAACGGAGCAGAGGAAGGAGAAGAAACGGAGGAGAGGAAGGAGAAGAAACGGAGCAGAGGAAGGAGGAGAAACGGAGGAGAGGAAGGAGAAGAAACAGAGCAGGGGAAGGAGGAGAAACGGAGCAGAGGAAGGAGGAGAAACAGAGGAGGGAGAAGAAACAGAGCAGGGGAAGGAGAAGAAACGGAGGAGAGGAAGGAGAAGAAACGGAGCAGAGGAAGGAGAAGAAACGGAGGAGAGGAAGGAGAAGAAACGGAGGAGAGGAAGGAGAAACAGAGGAGAGGGAGGAGAAACGGAGGAGAGGAAGGAGAAGAAACGGAGGAGAGGAAGGAGGAGAAACGGAGGAGAGGAAGGAGGAGAAACGGAGGAGAGGGAGAAGAAACAGAGCAGGGGAAGGAGGAGAAACGGAGGAGAGGAAGGAGAATAAATGGGACTCATTTCAGGAATCTAGGCGTATGTAGCGGGTCACTATTTCACATGAGAGCCATTTGAACGTAAACTTCTGGAACATGTGAACTTTCATGTGCCTGAATAACAAACTTGCATTCCATCTGTAAATACGAATTAAATTGTTAAATTACGAACCTAGTTGATTTAGTCACAGAAAAAGTAAACAACCTTCCCGCTAGCTATGATTGGCTGAGATAATGAGTGGGCTGAACATACCGAGAGATGAGTTCGGATTGGTCTGCAATATAGCACACTTCTGTCTATATGAGCTGGTCAGTATGTCTAGGCTAACGCAGCTTTATATATATATATATATATATAGTTGCTCTCCACTTTCTGGACGATCAAGTTTTGAAATCAGTGGAATTAGAGTATGATAGCTAAGGAGATGGAGGAAACACCGGTCTCTGGATTACATCTTCAAACTGAGGGCAACCGTCAAATCAAATCAAATGTTATTGGTCACATACGCATGGTTAGCAGATTTTAATGCGAGAGTAGCGAAATGCTTGTGCTTCTAGTTCCGACCGTACAGTAATATCTAACAAGTAATCTAACAATTCCCCCAACAACTACCTAATACACACAAATCTAAAGGGGTGAATGAGAATATGTACATGTAAGTATATGGATGAGCGATGGCACCCGTGAGAGAGCGAGAAGCGTCCATCCATGTATACAGGTAAGATAGTCTAGCTAGCTACATTTTCAGATATTACGCATTTCTAATTTTGTCAGAAAAACATTTTCATTTCAAGTTAAAGTGTACTTTTAGCTAGCTAGTGAACGTAAGCTCGCTGACTCGCTAGATAACATTACGTGTTAGTTATAGCCTAATGTTAGCTAGCTAGATAGCTAACCAATCAGGTTCAATGTTATCTGTAGATTCATGCAGGGTAGTAATGTAATGAGTTGGGATTAGGGTTCATTGTTTAGCTAGCTAGCTACATGTTTAAACAAAAAGACTCCACTATGCAAGTGACCATTTCAATTGAATTTTAATGATGTCACTGCGACAACTGTCGATAGACGTAGCTGGTAAATTCACTCTGGCTATCTACTCTGATTTCAGAGCACTCTCGTCTGAGTGTGCCAGAGCGCAGAATAACGGATGAATTTACAAGCGCTCAACACCCGTTGAATATGGCCAGTGTCAGTAAAACGATGGCAAAAAAAAACATAAATTGTTGCCAGCAGCACATTTAGTCACCAACGCTCTGGATAACCTAACAGCCAAACCAGCTCTGCTTATAGGGCGAGTAATGTTCAGAGAGCTGTTCTCTCATTTGTGTCTGGAAGTAGCTAGCAAGCTAGCCAACGTTAGCCAATTAGCTTGGGTGCTTGACTGCTGTTGTTCAGACAGAATGCTCAGATCAACCCTTAAAGAGATGGGCGGGGCTAAAGCTTAAGAGGGTGTGAACGATGCTGAATGGGTGGGGCTAAAGCTTAAGAGGGTGTGAACGATGCTGAATGGGTGGGGCTAAAGCTTAAGAGGGTGTGAACGATGCTGAATGGGTGGGGCTAAAGCTTAAGAGGGTGTGAACGATGCTGAATGGGTGGGGCTAAAGCTTAAGAGGGTGTGAACGATGCTGAATGGGTGGGGCTAAAGCTTAAGAGGGTGTGAACGATGCTGAATGGGTGGGGCTAAAGCGTAAGAGGGTGTGAACGATGCTGAATGGGTGGGGCTAAAGCTTAAGAGGGTGTGAACGATGCTGAAAGGGTGGGGCTAAAGCTTAAGAGGGTGTGAACGAGAATGTATGCACACATGACTGTAAGTCGCTTTGGATAAAAGCGTCTGCTAAATGGCATATATTATTATGCTGAATGGGTGGGGCTAAAGCTTAAGAGGGTGTGAACGATGCTGAATGGGTGGGGCTAAAGCTTAAGAGGGTGTGAACGATGCTGAATGGGTGGGGCTAAAGCTTAAGAGGGTGGGAACGATGCTGAATGGGTGGGGCTAAAGCTTAAGAGGGTGTGAACGATGCTGAATGGGTGGGGCTAAAGCTTAAGAGGGTGTGAACGATGCTGAATGGGTGTAGACAAAGAAGGGCTCTCCAGGAGGTACCAAAACATTAAAAGGGGCATTTTCTCAAAAGTGAGTTTACAAGTTAATCAATTGTCAAAGCAGAATTACTTTCCCATTGTTCCTCAACTGTAGTGAATTATATACCATTTTATAGCTCTGAGTGTCTACTTTTATCCAATGTAAAAAATAAAAAATAAACACAAGTTCAAATTTTGCAACATAAGTGCGAATCGAGCCAGTCGGTCACAGATGGAGGAGAGGAAGTAGAAGAAATGAAGGAAGACAAGTTTAGACCAATAGCGATGCAGATGAAAGCCCACCTGGAAAGCGTTGTCAGTCTGTCCTTTCTCCAGCAGGTGTAGCAGGTGTTCGGTCTGCAGCTGTAATCTGAGGTGGTCTGACACAGAGTACAGCGCCATCCACTGGGCACACAGAGAAAACTCCTGACAGAGAGATGATGAGAGGACACATCAAATGGACAGCAGAGGAAGCATCTTTTGATTTGTTTGATCATTTTTTTCCCAGAACCTGAAAATGTGATGCTCTGTGTTTTTTTGTAAATACTAAAACATCCATTAAAAAGTTAGTGCTAAAGTTAACCTGGATAAAAAAATATATATATAAATTAACTATATATAAAAACATTGGTAGGACTTACCTTGGCCTCCAGCCTCCGAGACAGCATAAACTCAAGGTCTAATAACGTCCATGTTAAAAAAAAGGTGTCAAGCTATTTATTTACACAGTTCTGAGACTCACCCTGGCTTCCAACATCCTAGAAAACATGGACTCAGGGTCTCTCCTGGACTCTGTCCTCAGCTCCTGCCAGGTAGCCCACGGCAACGAAGGCAGCAGGTTCAACATCTAGGATAGAAGATTTGTTGAAGCAGTCATATTTTGTTCTTTATTGTGGATAGAACACAGTGAGAGAAAGACAGGGAAGATGGCAGAGAAGTTTGTGCCGGAAGGGTGTGGGCCGGCACAGTATATTTGTGCAAAGTATTGAGATAAACTTTTGTTATTGACCAAATACTTATTTTCCACCATCATTTGCAAATAAATTCATTAAAAATCCTACAATGTGATTTTCTGGATTTTTTCCCCCTCATTTTGTCTGTCATAGTTGAAGTGTACCTATGATGAAAATGACAGGCCTCTCCCATCTTTTTAAGTGGGAGAACTTGCACAATTGGTGGCTGACTTCTACACGTGCTTCTACACCTGCATTGCTTGCTGTTTGGGGTTTGAGGCTGGGTTTCTGTACAGCACTTTGAGATATCAGCTGATGTACGAAGGGCTATATAAATACATTTGATTTGATTTGACTAAATACTTTATTGCCCCACTGTATTCACCCATCGATGTGTGTCCAGTTCCCATTTCAATTGTCAAATAACATTAATCTACCTGCTTCAAATAACATTAATCTACCTGCTTCAAATAACATTAATCTACCTGCTTCAAATAACATTAATCTACCTGCTTCAAATAACATGTATCTACCTGCTTCAAATAACATTAATCTACCTGCTTCAAATAACATTAATCTACCTGCTTCAAATAACATTAATCTACCTGCTTCAAATAACATTTATCTATCTACCTGCTTCAAATAACATGTATCTACCTGCTTCAAATAACATGTGTCTACCAGCTTCAAATAACATTAATCTACCTGCTTAAAATAACATGTATCTACCTGCATCTACCTGCTTCAAATAACATTTATCTACCTGCTTCAAATAACATTTATCTACTGGCTTCAAATAACATGACCATAAATATGTAATAACTTTGATTAAATGTCTCTGGTTACCCGTTGATAGATGTCCAGCTCCGTCTTCCTGAGCTCCAGCTCTCCCCTGAGAGAGGCCTCCACGTGGGGGTTGTTGAGGCAAAACTCCATCAGCTCCAGAGAGGGCCCGAGGGGCCAGCGCTCCAGGGCCTGTAAGGCCACACGGGCCCTCAGACATGGGTCCTGTACTCTGAACAACTGGCCTATGCTGTCTTCGCCATCTGAAGGGAGGGAGAAGGATAAGAACAAATCAGCGATTGTGTCAGAAAGTTTAAAAATGAACTAGATTGGCACCAGGAATTAAAAAATACCAAAATGTCAACACAGTAGATATTTTTTAATTTTTTATTTAACCTTTATTTAACTAGGCAAGTCAGTTAAGAACAAATTCTTATTTTCAAAGACGGCCTACCGGGGAACAGTGGGTTAACTGCCTTGTTCAGGGGAACAGTGGGTTAACTAACTGCCTTGTTCAGGGGAACAGTGGGTTAACTGCCTTGTTCAGGGGAACAGTGGGTTAACTAACTGCCTTGTTCAGGGGCAGAACGACAGATTTTGAACTTGTCAACTCAGGGATTCGATCCAACAACCTTTCGGTTACTGACCCAACGCTCTAACCGCTAGGCTACCTGCCTCCCCCCTCTAACCGCTAGGCTACCTGCCTCCCCCTCTAACCGCTAGGCTACCTGCCTCCCCCTCTAACCGCTAGGCTACCTGCCTCCCCTCTAACCGCTAGGCTACCTGCCTCCCCTCTAACCGCTAGGCTACCTGCCTCCCCTCTAACCGCTAGGCTACCTGCCTCCCCTCTAACCGCTAGGCTACCTGCCTCCCCCTCTAACCGCTAGGCTACCTGCCTCCCCCTCTAACCGCTAGGCTACCTGCCTCCCCCTCTAACCGCTAGGCTACCTGCCTCCCCCTCTAACCGCTAGGCTACCTGCCTCCCCCTCTAACCGCTAGGCTACCTGCCTCCCCCCTCTAACCGCTAGGCTACCTGGACCCATAGGGCTCTGTTATGTACTGTAGTGCACTACTTTAGACCAGGGCCCATAGGGCTCTGTTATCTAGTGCACTACTTTAGGCCAGGGCCCATAGGGCTCTGTTATCTAGTGCACTACTTTAGACCAGGGCCCATAGGGCTCTGTTATCTAGTGCACTACTTTAGGCCAGGGCCCATAGGGCTCTGTTATCAAGTGCACTACTTTAGACCAGGGCCCATAGGGCTCTGTTATCTAGTGCACTACGTCCACACAGAGTAATGAACCCAGTACTCACCCTCCAGAGCAGCCCAGGCTAGTAGTCTGTCTCGGAGCACCCTCTCCTGGCTGCAGCCCTGTCCATACAGCTCCAGCAGGCTCAGAGCCCTGCCCAGGTCCCGAGAGGCCAGGGCCTGCTGGAAGGCTTCCATAGCCACAGCCTGGGCAGGTGTCCCCTGAGGGCCCGACAGGAGTAAAACCACCAGGGGCTTACCACATAAGGCTGCCCCAAGACCTCCAGCATCTACATAAACACAGAGAGAGAGAGAGAGAGAACATGGTTGAACATGGTTGTTGTAGTTGCTGGGAGGACTTGAGCTCTTGGAACATGCCTCAGGACTACCTCGACCTCTCCCTCGCTCTCGACCTCGCTCTCGACCTCGCTCTCATTTACATTACATTTAAGTCATTTAGCAGACGCTCTTATCCAGAGCGACTTACAAATTGCTCTCGACCTCTGAATGCTTGGGCTATGAAAAGCCAACTAACATTTTCTCCATTACCTATTACAACCACTGTGATTATAAATTTAACCCTGCTGGTCATCTATGAACATCTTGAAGAACGATCTGGCCTTAATGGCCATGTCCTCTTATAATCTCTCTATAATCTCTACCCGGCACAGCCAGAAGAGGACTGGCCACCCCTCAGAGCCTGGTTCCTCTCTACCCAGCACAGCCAGATGAGGACTGGCCACCCCTCAGAGCCTGGTTCCTCTCTCTCTACCCAGCACAGCCAGAAGAGGACTGGCCACCCCTCAGAGCCTGGTTCCTCTCTCTCTACCCAGCACAGCCAGAAGAGGACTGGCCACCCCTCAGAGCCTGGTTCCTCTCTACCCAGCACAGCCAGAAGAGGACTGGCCACCCCTCAGAGCCTGGTTCCTCTCTCTCTACCCAGCACAGCCAGAAGAGGACTGGCCACCCCTCAGAGCCTGGTTCCTTTCTAGGTTTCTTCCTAGGTTCCTGCCTTTCTAGGGAGTTTTTCCTAGCCACCGTGCTTCTACATCAGCATTGCTTGCTGTTTGGGATTTTAGTCTGAGTTTCTGTAAAAGCATTTTGTGTCATCTGCGGGGCTTTATAAAAACATTTGAGTTGATCTGAAGGATTTGGGGCACTTGTCAGTCAGGCTAGTAGACTGGAATTACTACTAGCCAGGGTGACATTCTCTATATCCAGGTGCCCAAAATCTGTGCTGTCGATCCTGTCTGGCTAATGTTCTGCTAGCCTGGTCTGAAAATTGCTATCCTCTGGCTAACGTCATGCTAGCCTCTGGCTAACGTCATGCTAGCCTCTGGCTAACGTCATGCTAGCCTCTGGCTAACGTCATGCTAGCCTCTGGCTAACGTCATGCTAGCCTCTGGCTAACGTCATGCTAGCCTCTGGCTAACGTCATGCTAGCCTCTGGCTAACGTCATGCTAGCCTCTGGCTAACGTCATGCTAGCCTCTGGCTAACGTCATGCTAGCCTCTGGCTAACGTCATGTGGGAATAGTTTTACTACATCTAGCCATCTGACTATGCACCAGCGGACACACACAGGAGAGAACCCTTATAGGCTTGTTTTCGAATTGCTGTGCGTTTTGTTGCCAACCTATTTTGCTACCTGACAACTTTACGGGTTTCACTTTTTAATTACCGTTCATATATTTATTTTTTCCTCGACTTTTTCACTCCGGACGCTTTATCTGGACACGATTCGTCAGGACCTCCAACAGCCGAAGCTAAGTAGTAACATTAACATGATGCCTTCTAATTGCAGCCGCTGTGCTCGCCTTACGGCGAGGATAGCTGTACTGCAAGCCCAGCTTCAGACGCAATCGTTAGGCAAGGGTAATTTCAGTGTAGGAAAGGATGAAACAGCGTCCGTGCCACCAGTAAGTACAGATGGTAGTATAAATCCCCTGGCACAGTCCCCGCAGCCGGACAACTTTCTCACGGTTTCTGGAAGGAAATGCTGTAGGAACGCTCAACCGGTGTCGCTCATTCAGCAGACAGAAACTTTCAACCGGTTCTCCCCATTAAGCAGCGGGTCGGTGTCAGAGGCCGAGTCTTCTCTGGTCTCTACTCCTCCCGTTACGGGGTCTGAGACGCCGAAGCTTCCCACCATTAGCTCTGACAAATTGAAAACTCTAGTCATTGGCGACTCCATTACCCGCAGTATTAGACTTAAAGCGAATCATCCAGCGATCATACACTGTTTACCCGGGGCAGGGCTACCGACGTTAAGGCTAATCTGAAGATGGTGCTGGCTAAAGCTAAAACTGGCGAGTGTAGAGAGTATAGAGATATTGTTATCCACGTCGGCACCAACGATGTTAGGATGAAACAGTCAGAGATCACCAAGCGCAACATAGCTTCTGCGTGCATATCAGCTAAAAAGATGTGTCGGCATCGAGTAATTGTCTCTGGCCCCCTCCCAGTTAGGGGGAGTGATGAGCTCTACAGCAGAGTCTCACAACTCAATCGCTGGTTGAAAACTGTTTTCTGCCCCTCCCAAAAGATAGAATTTGTAGATAATTGGCCCTCTTTCTGGGACTCACCCACAAACAGGACCAAGCCTGACCTGCTGAGGAGTGACGGACTCCATCCTAGCTGGAGGGGTGCTCTCATCTTATCTGCCAACATAGACAGGGCTCTAACTCCTCTAGCTCTACAATGAAATAGGGTGCAGGCCAGGCAGCAGGCTATTAGCCAGCCTGCCAGCATAGTGGAGTCTGCCACTAGCACAGTCAGTGTAGTCAGCTCAGCTATCACCATTGAGACCGTGTCTGTGCCTCGACCTAGGTTGGGCAAAACTAAACATGGCGGTGTTCGCCTTAGCAATCTCACTAGGATAAAGACCACCTCCATTCCTGTCATTACTGAAAGAGATCATGATACCTCACATCTCAAAATAGGGCTACTTAATGTTAGATCCTTCACTTCAAAGGCAATTATAGTCAATGAACTAATCACTGATCATAATCTTGATGTGATTGGCCTGACTGAAACATGGCTTAAGCCTGATGAATTTACTGTTTTAAATGAGGCCTCACCTCCTGGCTACACTAGTGACCATATCCCCCGTGCATCCCGCAAAGGCGGAGGTGTTGCTAACATTTACGATAGCAAATTTCAATTTACAAAAAAAAATGACGTTTTCGTCTTTTGAGCTTCTAGTCATGAAATCTATGCAGCCTACTCAATCACTTTTTATAGCTACTGTTTACAGGCCTCCTGGGCCATATACAGCGTTTCTCACTGAGTTCCCTGAATTCCTATCAGACCTTGTAGTCATTGCAGATAATATTCTAATCTTTGGTGACTTTAATATTCACATGGAAAAGTCCACAGACCCACTCCAAAAGGCTTTTGGAGCCATCATCGACTCAGTGGGTTTTGTCCAACATGTCTCTGGACCCACTCACTCTCACAGTCATACGCTGGACCTAGTTTTGTCCCATGGAATAAATGTTGTGGATCTTAATGTTTTTCCTCATAATCCTGGACTATCGGACCACCATTTTATTACGTTTACAATTGCAACAAATAATCTGCTCAGACCCCAACCAAGGAACATCAAAAGTCGTGCTATAAATTCACAGACAACACAAAGATTCCTTGATGCCCTTCCAGACTCCCTCTGCCTACCCAAGGACGCCAGAGGACAAAAATCCGTTAACCACCTAACTGAGGATCTCAATTTAACCTTGCGCAATACCCTAGATGCAGTTGCACCCCTAAAAACTAAAAAAATGTCTCAAAAGAAACTAGCTCCCTGGTACACAGAAAATACCCGAGCTCTGAAGCAAGCTTCCAGAAAATTGGAACGGAAATGGCGCCACACCAAACTGGAAGTCTTCCGACTAGCTTGGAAGGACGGTACCGTGCAGTACCGAAGAGCCCTTACTGCTGCTCGATCGTCCTATTTTTCTAACTTAATTGAGGAAAATAAGAACAATCCGAAATTCCTTTTTGATACTGTGGCAAAGCTAACTAAAAAGCAGCATTCCCCAAGATAGGATGACTTGCACTTTAGCAGTGATAAATTCATGAACTTCTTTGAGGAAAAGATTATGATTATTAGAAAGCAAATTACGGACTCCTCTTTAAACCTGCGTATTCCTCCAAACCTCAGTTGTCCTGAGTCTGCACAACTCTGCCAGGACCTAGGATCAAGAGAGACGCTCAAGTGTTTTAGTACTATATCTCTTGACACAATGATGAAAATAATCATGGCCTCTAAACCTTCAAGCTGTATACTGGACCCTATTCCAACTAAACTACTGAAAGAGCTGCTTCCTGTGCTTGGCCCTCCTATGTTGAACATAATAAACGGCTCTCTATCCACTGGATGTGTACCAAACTCACTAAAAGTGGCAGTAATAAAGCCTCTCTTGAAAAAGCCAAACCTTGACCCAGAAAATATAAAAAACTATCGGCCTATATCGAATCTTCCATTCCTCTCAAAGATTTTAGAGAAGGCTGTTGCGTAGCAACTCACTGCCTTCCTGAAGACAAACAATGTATACGAAATGCTTCAGTCTGGTTTTAGACCCCATCATAGCACTGAGACGGCACTTGTGAAGGTGGTAAATGACATTTTGATGGCATCGGACCGAGGCTCTGCATCTGTCCTCGTGCTCCTAGACCTTAGTGCTGCTTTTGATACCATCGATCACCACATTCTTTTGGAGAGATTGGAAACCCAAATTGGTCTACACGGACATGTTCTGGCCTGGTTTAGGTCTTATCTGTCGGAAAGATATCAGTTTGTCTCTGTGAATGGTTTGTCCTCTGACAAATCAACTGTACATTTCGGTGTTCCTCAAGGTTCTGTTTTAGGACCACTATTGTTTTCACTATATATTTTACCTCTTGGGGATGTTATTCGAAAACATAATGTAAACTTTCACTGCTATGCGGATGACACACAGCTGTACATTTCAATGAAACATGGTGAAGCCCCAAAATTGCCCTCGCTAGAAGCATGTGTTTCAGACATAAGGAAGTGGATGGCTGCAAACTTTCTACTATTAAACTCGGACAAAACAGAGATGCTTGTTCTAGGTCCCAAGAAACAAAGAGATCTTCTGTTGAATCTGACAATTAATCTTAATGGTTGTACAGTCGTCTCAAATAAAACTGTGAAGGACCTCGGCGTTACTCTGGACCCTGATCTCTCTTTTGAAGAACATATCAAGACCATTTCGAGGACAGCTTTTTTCCATCTACGTAACATTGCAAAAATCAGAAACTTTCTGTTCAAAAATGATGCAGAAAAATTAATCCATGCTTTTGTCACTTCTAGGTTAGACTACTGCAATGCTCTATTTTCCGGCTACCCGGATAAAGCACTAAATAAACTTCAGTTAGTGCTAAATACGGCTGCTAGAATCCTGACTAGAACCAAAAAATATTACTCCAGTGCTAGCCTCTCTACACTGGCTTCCTGTCAAAGCAAGGGCTGATTTCAAGGTTTTACTGCTAACCTACAAAGCATTACATGGGCTTGCTCCTACCTACCTCTCTGATTTGGTCCTGCCGTACATACCTACACGTACGCTACGGTCACAAGACGCAGGCCTCCTAATTGTCCCTAGAATTTCTAAGCAAACAGCTGGAGGCAGGGCTTTCTCCTATAGAGCTCCATTTTTATGGAACGGTCTGCCTACCCATGTCAGAGACGCAAACTCGGTCTCAACCTTTAAGTCTTTACTGAAGACTCATCTCTTCAGTGGGTCATATGATTGAGTGTAGTCTGGCCCAGGAGTGGGAAGGTGAACGGAAAGGCTCTGGAGCAACGAACCGCCCTTGCTGTCTCTGCCTGGCCGGTTCCCCTCTTTTCACTGGGATTCTTTGCCTCTAACCCTGTTACGGGGGCTGAGTCACTGGCTTGCTGGGGCTCTCTCGTGCCGTCCCTGGGGGGTGCGTCACCTGGGTGGGTTGATTCACTGTTGTGGTCGGCCTGTCTGGGTCCCCCCTTGGGTTGTACCGTGTCGGAGATCTTTGTGGGCTATACTCGGCCTTGTCTCAGGATGGTAAGTTGGTGGTTGAAGATTTCCCTCTAGTGGTGTGGGGGCTGTGCTTTGGCAAAGTGGGTGGGGTTATATCCTTCCTGTTTGGCCCTGTCCGGGGTGTCCTCGGATGGGGCCACAGTGTCTCCTGACCCCTCCTGTCTCAGCCTCCAGTATTTATGCTGCAGTAGTTTGTGTCGGGGGCTAGGGTCAGTTTGTTTATCTGGAGTACTTCTCCTGTCCTATTCAGGTGTCCTGTGTGAATCTAAGTGTGCGTTCTCTAATTCTCTCCTTCTCTCTTTCTTTCTCTCTCTCGGAGGACC
Source organism: Oncorhynchus gorbuscha (assembly GCF_021184085.1). Lineage (NCBI taxonomy): Eukaryota > Metazoa > Chordata > Actinopteri > Salmoniformes > Salmonidae > Oncorhynchus > Oncorhynchus gorbuscha. Next base: position 95,576,748 of record NC_060182.1, on the reverse strand, counting down.
TGAGCCCTAGGACCATGCCCCAGGACTACCTGACATGATGACTCCTTGCTGTCCCCAGTCCACCTGGCCATGCTGCTGCTCCAGTTTCAACTGGCCTGGGCCCTAGGACCATGTCCCAGGACTACCTGACATGAGGACTCCTTGCTGTCCCCAGTCCACCTGGCCATGCTCCTGCTCCAGTTTCAACTGTTCTGCCTTACTATTATTCAACCATGCTGGTCATTTATGAACATTTGAACATCTTGGCCACGTTCTGTTATAATCTCCACCCGGCACAGCCAGAAGAGGACTGGCCACCCCACATATGCTCTCTCTAATTCTCTCTTTCTTTCTCTCTCTCGGAGGACCTGAGCCCTAGGACCGTGCCCCAGGACTACCTGACATGATGGCTCCTTGCTGTCCCCAGTCCACCTGACTGTGCTGCTGCTCCAGTTTCAACTGTTCTGCCTTATTATTATTTGACCATGCTGGTCATTTATGAACATTTGAACATCTTGGTCATGTTCTGTTATAATCTCTACCCGGCACAGCCAGAAGAGGACTGGCCACCCCACATAGCCCGGTTCCTCTCTAGGTTTCTTCCTAGGTTTTGGCCTTTCTAGGGAGTTTTTCCTAGCCACCGTGCTTTTACACCTGCATTGTTTGCTGTTTGGGGTTTTAGGCTGGGTTTCTGTACAGCACTTTGAGATATCAGCTGATGTACGAAGGGCTATATAAATAAATTTGATTTGATTTGATTTAGCCTCTGGCTAACGTCATGCTAGCCTCTGGCTAACGTCATGCTAGCCTCTGGCTAACGTCATGCTAGCCTGATCTGTGATTTTATTATTTTTATAACAGATATTTATATGCTTTTTGTTTTGATAGATTGTCTGTAGTTAAGTTTAATGATCAAGGCACATTTGTGTGAAAACAGCAAATAAAAGGCTAATCTAATCCATCTTCATTTCATATGGGTCTAGAAATGTATTATTATTACAATAATTTTGAACTGCATATAAATATTTATATAAATAAAGTTTTATTCAATTGTTTTATTGAACCTTTATTTAACCACGCAAGTCCGTTAAGAACATATTCTTAATTACAATGACGGAACAGGAACAGGAACTACCTTGTTCAGGGGCAGAACGACAGATTTTTGCCTTTCAGTTACTGGCCCAACGCTCTTATCACTAGGCAACCATTTCAGGTTGACCTGTCACCCTTTTAGCAACATCAAATCTGATCATAATATACATCCCCAGGATTATTATAATAATTATAATATTATTATTATAATAATAATCTGACAAGCAAGCACTTAGATATGGTCATTTGAAACTTTTCATAAATTCCTAGAATGTTATTTTAGAATTGTGTATATTTATAGCAAAATAGATTTGGAAAGCGGTTGTGCTTTAGGACAATTAATAGAGACTGCAGTAAATAAAACCGAACAAAAACATATGTCTCATCCAGGACCAGAGTCTATGCAGACCGGTGCACCATAGCCAATCAGAGCTACAGTAGGCCTTAATGCAAACAAGCCTGGCATCATTCACTATGAACTGGACTGTGTGTTTACAGACAGTAGGACCTGTCATCATTCACTATGAACTGTGTGTTTAGAGACAGTAGGGCCTGTCATCATTCACTATGAACTAGACTGTGTGTTTAGAGACAGTAGGGCCTGTCATCTTTCACTATGAACTGGACTGTGTGTTTACAGACAGTATGAACTGGACTGTCTGTTTACAGACAGTAGGACCTGTCATCATTCACTATGAACTAGACTGTGTGTTTACAGGCAGTAGGACCTGTCATCATTCACTATGAACTAGACTGTGTGTTTACAGGCAGTAGGACCTGTCATCATTCACTATGAACTGGACTGTGTGTTTACAGACAGTAGGGCCTGTCATCATTCACTATGAACTGGACTGTGTGTTTACAGACAGTAGGGCCTGTCATCATTCACTATGAACTGGACTGTGTGTTTACAGACAGTAGGGCCTGTCATCATTCACTATGAACTGGACTGTGTGTTTACAGACAGTAGGACCTGTCATCATTCACTATGAACTGGACTGTGTGTTTACAGGCAGTTACATAGGGTTACATAGGGTTACATAGCGTTACATAGCGTTACATAGCGTTACATAGGGTTTGACCGTTTTCCTTCAGGAAGCCCAGAGCATTGAGAGTCCTGCTTCAACACAATGGGTCCTGGGAAGGGAGTAGTCCGACACAGTAGCACAACGAGTCCAGCTCTCAACTCATGATCTGGTTTCTAGATCGCCTTTAGCTGTTACCTTGACTGTGCAGAGAGATTAGTGCTTTCTTTTTTTAATTATTATTATTATCATGGTGAAAGATTTCGGTTTTGATTATGTTTTTAGACACATAATAAAACAATAAAAGTCCCATGATACCGTTTTTTTTGGTGGCTGTACAATGCTATATAACCCTATGTAACGCTATGTAACGCTATGTAACGCTATGTAACGCTATGTAACGCTATGTAACGCTATGTAACGCTATGTAACGCTATGTAACCCTATGTAACCCTATGTAACCCTATGTAACGCTATGTAACCCTATGTAACGCTATCTAACCCTATCTAACCCTATGTAACCCTATGTAACGCTATGTAACCCTATGTAACGCTATGTAACCCTATGTAACCCTATGTAACCCTATGTAACCCTATGTAACGCTATCTAACCCTATCTAACCCTATCTAACGCTATGTAACGCTATGTAACCCTATGTAACCCTATGTAACCCTATGTAACGCTATGTAACCCTATGTAACGCTATGTAACGCTATGTAACCCTATGTAACCCTATGTAACGCTATGTAACCCTATGTAACCCTATGTAACGCTATGTAACGCTATGTAACGCTATGTAACGCTATGTAACCCTATGTAACCCTATGTAACGCTATGTAACGCTATGTAACGCTATGTAACGCTATGTAACGCTATGTAACCCTATGTAACGCTATGTAACGCTATGTGGTCCTTCTATAGCTCAGTTGGTAGAGCATGGCGCTTGTAACGCCAGGGTAGTGGGTTCGATTCCCGGGACCACCCATACGTAGAATGTATGCACACATGACTGTAAGTCGCTTTGGATAAAAGCGTCTGCTAAATGGCATATATATGTAACGCTATGTAACGCTATGTAGCTATCTAACGCTATGAAACCCTATGTAACCCTATGTAACGCTATGTAGCTATCTAACGCTATGAAACCCTATGTAACCCTATGTAACCCTATGTAACCCTATGTAACGCTATGTAACCCTATGAAACCCTATGAAACCCTATGTAACGCTATGTAACGCTATGTAACGCTATGTAGCTATCTAACGCTATATAACCCTATGCAACGCTATGCAACGCTATGCAACGCTATGTAACGCTATGTAACGCTATGTAGCTATCTAACGCTATGTAACGCTATATAACCCTATGCAACGCTATGCAACGCTACGCAACGCTACGTAACGCTACGTAACACTACGTAACACTACGTAATGTAGCTATCTAACTGCTAGATAAATACTACATAGATACACTAGACTATTAGCCACGTTATGACTGACTTGTGATCACTTCCTTAGCTATGATTGTTACAGTCGTCTTGTTTGATTGTTTTTTTTGTCCAAAATATCGAGTTATTGAAAATGAAACGGTGCATCCCGAATAGAGGCAACAAACAATGTACCAGGCTGTGATTTACAACCTGATAGCAATATGTTTTGGACTCCCAAGAAAATGCATTGGTGAATTATATTAAATCATGCATCGAACTACATCTATCTATTCAGTCAACAACACCTACGTCATGGAATGTGGAGTCAAATATAACCTTTTTTTAAATTTATTTTTTTACTCTTTATAAAGCATAAACTTGGAATTTGATATTTTTGACTGATATTAATGATGGTCAGTTGCATAGCCGCAAAGTAGTTGAAAACGCTGTCAGTCCACTGTTAAGCAGGGAGTCATGAGGAGAATACACAGTCGAATTCACAGCCCTTTCATGAGCCCTTGCACGTTAACATCAATAAACAATTACACATCAAATTACACAATACATATCTATATACAAAATACCTTAAAAAGCAAACACAAGACACAAAAAAAACTATCTTACCTCCGCCACCAGCTCCATCCTCCCCAGCCCCCAGCGGAGTACCCAGGACGGGCTGAACCATGGCCCCCAGGTAGGCCCTCAGGATGGGGAAATCTCTAAGCAGGCTTTCCCCCTCCCTGGAGATCTGCTCCCCGTCCAGCACACACTCTTTACGCCCCCCGCCCCGGAACACCAGCCAACCGGACGGCTGTACTCGGGCTGCACCTCGTGGACTGGCACTTAGACAGGCAACGGTGGCCAGGAGAGGGGAGCGGGATTTGAGGAAAGACAGGGCTGATGGTGTGAGGAGAAAAGAAGAGGAAGAGGAAGTTGGTCGTGGAGGTGAAAGAGAAGAGGACAAGATGAGGACGGGAGGTGTAGTTGCTCGGAGGTCCTCCAGCACGGGAGAGGCTTCAGATTCAGAGCTGGGGGACTGGGACTGGGGCTCAGTGATGCCCAGCATTGACAAGTGTTCCTGAGTCTGTAGCTGTAGCAGGGCTGCCAGGCTGGCAGTCCTAAACACCCCTTCCCCTGGTCCGGTCTGTCCTTGCCCAGCCTCTCCCCCCGAACCAGCCTCTCCCCCAGAACCAGCCTCTCCCCTGGGGCTAGCTTCCCTCTCTGGTTCGGGGCACCAGTCCCACAAAGGCAGAGCCTCACAGCAGCGCTGCACGATCACCTGCTGGACACTCAGACGCAGACCCTCCTGCTGCAACAGAGACAAAACTCTAGAGAGAGAGAGAGAGAGAGAGAGAGAGGGTAACAGGGGGAGGGACAGGAGGTTAGTGGAATGGCAAACACAAGATAAAACAGGAGGATGTAGAATGAAATGCACTCGTTCATATTAACACAAGAAACTCAAGCTCATAGTGCTGAAATGGTTTGAATTCAGTGAATGAAAGAGCACAAAATATACCAGGGTTCCCATGACGAATAGGGGGGGGGGGGGGGGGTTGTGTGTATCTACCTGTCAGGAGCCACCTGTCTTTCGAACAGCAGGTGAGAGAGCAGCTGAGATGGGGCCTGGAGGAGAACCAGGAGTGGGTTCCCCAACTTCACCTCACTGTTTTGGTCTGAGAAGAGAGACGGAGAGATTGAACAAAACACTGAGTGGACAAAACATTAAGAACACCTGCTCTTTCTATGACACAGACTGACCATGGTTAATCTAGATGAAAGCTATGATCCCCTTTAATGATGTCACTTGTTAAATCATCCACTTCGAATCAGTGTAGATGAAGGGGAGGAGACATGTAGATGAAGGGGAGGAGACATGTAGATGAAGGGGAGGAGACATGTAGATGAAGGGGGGGGGCATGTAGATGAAGGGGAGGAGACATGTAGATGAAGGGGAGGAGACATGTAGATGAAGGGGAGGAGACATGTAGATGAAGGGGAGGAGACATGTAGATGAAGGGGAGGAGACCGGTGGTTAAAGAAGGATTTTTAAGCCTCGAGACAATTGAGACATGGGTTGTGTTCGTGTGTAATTCAGAGGGTGAATGGGGAAGATAAAATATTTAAAAGTGTCTTTTGAACAGGGTTTGGTAGTAGGTACCAGGGCGCACACCAGTTAGTGTCAAGAACTGCAACGCTGCTGGGTTTTTCACGCTCAACAGTTTCCTGTGTGTATCAAGAATGGTCCCAAAGGACATCCAGACAACTTGACAACTGTGGGAAGCCTTGGAGACAACATGAGCCAGCATCCCTGTGGAACGCTTTCGACACCTTGTAGAGTCCGTTCCCAGACTAATTGAGGCTGTTCTGAGGGGAAAAGGGGGAGTGCAACTCAATACTAGGAAGGTGGATATTATTCAGTGTTTATTGTATTTTTTTTTTAAAGATCACATTCATATTAGGGGGAAACAACAGCACTGTTCTCCCCAATGACTTTGTTATTGGTTTGTTGTTGAAACGGAGGACAAATGGAGGACAAACAGAGGACAAACAGAGGACAAACAGAGGACAAACAGAGGACAAACAGAGGACAAACGGAGGACAAACAGAGGACAAACAGAGGACAAACAGAGGACAAACAGAGGACAAACAGAGGACAAACAGAGGACAAACGGAGGACAAACAGAGGACAAACAGAGGAGAAACAGAGGACAAACAGAGGACAAACAGAGGACAAACAGAGGACAAACAGAGGAGAAACAGAGGAGAAACAGAGAAATAGAGGAGAAATAGAGGAGAAAGAGAAATAGAGGAGAAACAGAGAAATAGAGGAGAAACAGAGGACAAACAGAAATAGAGGACAAACGGAGGAGGACAAACAGAGAAATAGAGAAACAGAGGAGAAACAGAGGAGAAACAGAGAAACAGAGGACAAACAGAAACAGAGGAGAAACAGAGGAGAAACAGAGGAGAAACAGAGGAGAAACAGAGGAGAAACAGAGGAGAAACAGAGGAGAAACAGAGGAGAAACAGAGGAGAAACAGAGGAGAAACAGAGGAGAAACAGAGAAATAGAGGAGAAACAGAGAAACAGAGGAGAAACAGAGAAATAGAGGAGAAACAGAGAAATAGAGGAGAAACAGAGAAATAGAGGAGAAACAGAGAAATAGAGGAGAAACAGAGGACAAACAGAGGAGAAACAGAGGACAAACAGAGGAGAAACAGAGAAATAGAGGAGAAACAGAGAAACAGAGGAGAAACAGAGAAATAGAGGAGAAACAGAGAAATAGAGGAGAAACAGGGAAATAGAGGAGAAACAGAGAAACAGAGGAGAAACAGAGAAACAGAGGAGAAACAGAGGAGAAACAGAGAAACAGAGGAGAAACAGAGGAGAAACAGAGGAGAAACAGAGGAGAAACAGAGGAGAAACAGAGGAGAAACAGAGGAGAAACAGAGGAGAAACAGAGGAGAAACAGAGAAATAGAGGAGAAACAGAGGAGAAACAGAGAAATAGAGGAGAAACAGAGAAATAGAGGAGAAACAGAGAAACAGAGGAGAAACAGAGAAATAGAGGAGAAACAGAGGAGAAACAGAAATAGAGGAGAAACAGAGAAACAGAGGAGAAACAGAGAAACAGAGGAGAAACAGAGGAGAAACAGAGAAATAGAGGAGAAACAGAGGACAAACAGAGGAGAAACAGAGAAACAGAGGAAAAACAGAGGAGAAACAGAGAAACAGAGGAGAAACAGAGGAGAAACAAAGAAATAGAGGAGAAACAGAGAAAGAGGAGAAACAGAGAAAGAGGAGAAACAGAGAAAGAGGAGAAACAGAGAAACAGAGGAGAAACAGAGAAATAGAGGAGAAACAGAGAAACAGAGGAGAAACAGAGAAATAGAGGAGAAACAGAGAAACAGAGAAATAGAGAAACAGAGAAATAGAGGAGAAACAGAGGAGAAACAGAGGAGAAACAGAGGAGAAACAGAGGAGAAACAGAGGAGAAACAGAGGAGAAACAGAGGAGAAACAGAGGAGAAACAGAGGAGAAACAGAGGAGAAACAGAGGAGAAACAGAGGAATAGAGGAGAAACAGAGGAATAGAGGAGAAACAGAGAAATAGAGGAGAAACAGAGAAATAGAGGAGAAACAGAGAAATAGAGGAGAAACAGAGAAATAGAGGAGAAACAGAGAAACAGAGGAGAAACAGAGGAGAAACAGAGGAGAAACAGAGGAGAAACAGAGGAGAGTAAAATACAATTATGTTTCTTTTCTGCTGTTTTATCGCATGTGCAAAGATGTCAGAGAATTTTTAAAAATAATAACAAAATAAAATACAGGAACAATTGGAGTTAAGTGCCTTGCTCAAGGGCACATCGACAGATTCATCACCTAGTCGTCTCGGGGATTCGAACCAACAACCTTTCAGTTACTGGCCCAACGCTCTTAACTGCTAGGCTACCTGCCGCTGTTGTTTGCTTAGCCAGTACCACTTCCTCCCAATTCGGGCACATACCTGGCTCCTACCCGGAACCATCAGTTTCACAACCACACGTGATCCGTCCTCCCTTTTGGTAAGAGTCTCTGCCACTCAAAAGCAAACGCTTGAGCTTTACACGTACATACACATTCATATGAGTAATGGCCCCAGCGGGAATCAAACCCATTGACGTTACAAGCGCCATGCTCTATGACCCACACAGGGAGGTCAATATACACTCACCTTCAGATCCCAGGCTGTGTATTAACACCGAAGCCAGCGTGTTGACGTAGTCCACGAAGCTCCTCATGTAGTCTGGCCTGCAAGGGGAGCCCTGGGGCTCGAAGGGACACAGCTGGTCCATCGACCGCAGCAGCTGCTTCATGGAGGAACGGACCGGGTGGGATTCCAACTCCGACTGTTTCAGACTGGCCTGCTCTACCAGGGCTGTTAGGAGGGCACCAGCAGGACTCTCCACTACAGAGACAACACATTATACACTTAGTTATACACTAACCCTAGCACCCTAACCCTAGCCCACTAACCCCAGCCCACTAACCCTAACCCACTAACCCTAGCACCCTAACCCTAGCCCACTAACCCTAACCCTAGCCCCTAACCCCAACCCTAGCCCCTAACCCCAACCCTAGCCCCCTAACCCTAGCCCACTAACCCTAACCCTAGCCCCCTAATCCCAACCCTAGCCCCCTAACCCTAGCCCACTAACACTAATCCCCCTAGCCCCTAACCCTAGCACCCTAATCCTAGCCCCCTAACCCAAGCCCACTAACCCTAATCCCCCTAACCCTAACCCCCTAACCGTAGCCCACTAACCCTAGCCCCTAACCCTAATCCCCCTAACCCTAACCCACTAACCCTAACCCCTAACCCACTAACACAGCCCCGAACCCCTAACCATAGCCCCTAACCCTAGCCCTCTAATCCTAGCTCCCTAACCCTAGCTCCCTAACCCTAGCTCCCTAACCCTAGCTCCCTAACCCTAGCCCCCTAAACCTAACCCCATAACCATTCAGACTGGCCTGCTCTACCAGGGCTGTTAGGAGGGCACCAACACCACCACCCTCCACCAACCTATCCAGGGTCTGTGATGCTAACCTAGCCAGGGTCTGTGATGCTAACCTAGCCAGGGTCTGTGATGCTAACCTAGCCAGGGTCTGTGATGCTAACCTAGCCAGGGTCTGTGATGCTAACCTAGCCAGGGTCTGTGATGCTAACCTAGCCAGGGTCTGTGATGCTAACCTAGCCAGGGTCTGTGATGCTAACCTAGCCAGGGTCTGTGATGCTAACCTAGCCAGGGTCTGTGATGCTAACCAAGACAGGGTCTGTGATGCTAACCAATATATACCTGTGGTTTCTGCAGGGGTGATCTATACCTGTGGTTTCTGTAGTGATGGACAGGGTCAGCCAGGGGTGATCTATACCTGTGGTTTCTGCAAGGTGATCTAACCTGTGGTTTCTGTGAGTGGTGGACAGGGTCAACAAGGTGATCTCTACCTGTGGTTTCTGTAGTGGTGGACAGGGTTTCTGCAAGGTGATCTCTACCTGTGGTTTCTGTAGTGATGGACAGGGTCAGCAAGGTGATCTATACCTGTGGTTTCTGCAAGGTGATCTATACCTGTGGTTTCTGCAAGGTGATCTGTACCTGTGGTTTCTGTAGTGGTGGACAGGGTCAACAAGGTGATCTATACCTGTGGTTTCTGTAGTGATGGACAGGGTCAGCAAGGTGATCTATACCTGTGGTTTCTGCAAGGTGATCTATACCTGTGGTTTCTGCAAGGTGATCTATACCTGTGGTTTCTGCAAGGTGATATGTACCTGTGGTTTCTGCAAGATGATCTATACCTGTGGTTTCTGTAGTGGTGGACAGGTTCAGCAAGGTGATCTGTACCTGTGGTTTCTGCAAGGTGATCTATACCTGTGGTTTCTGTAGCAGTGGACAGGGTCAACAAGGTGATCTCTACCTGTGGTTTCTGCAAGGTGATCTATACCTGTGGTTTCTGTAGCAGTGGACAGGGTCAACAAGGTGATCTATACCTGTGGTTTCTGTAGTGGTGGACAGGGTCAGCAAGGTGATCTATACCTGTAGTTTCTGTAGCAGTGGACAGGGTCAGCAAGGTGATCTATACCTGTAGTTTCTGTAGCAGTGGACAGGGTCAGCAAGGTAATCTATACCTGTGGTTTCTGCAAGGTGATCTATACCTGTGGTTTCTGTAGCAGTGGACAGGGTCAACAAGGTGATCTCTACCTGTGGTTTCTGTAGCGGTGGACAGGGTCAGCAAGGCTATCTCTACCTGTAGTTTCTGTAGCGGTGATATATACCTGTGGTTTCTGTAGCGGTGGACAGGATCAGCAAGGCTATCTCTACCTGTAGTTTCTGTAGCGGTGGACAGGGTCAGCAAGGTGATCTCTAGGTGCTGTGCCAGGCTCAGTCGGGTAGCGATGCCCTCCTCACTCAGCAGAGGGTGGCAGCACAGCAACACTTCCTGTATACAGCAGCCTAAAGGACTGGACACAACGTGGTCCTCCACAATGGCTTCTAGAAAGTACACAGCAGGGGGGGAGAGAGAGAGAGAGAGAGAGAGAGAGAGAGAGAGAGAGAGAGAGAGAGAGAGAGAGAGAGAGAGAGAGAGAGAGAGAAACACTGAACATTAAGAGACAACTCTTCTGTCTGAAGATCCAGACCCGTTTTGTGTTAACCCTTTACACTCCTGGGAATTGGCCTATATGTATAGGGCTACATTGAAACAGCAAAAGTTGCCCAATTAGCAGGAGGGAAGGGGGAGGGGCAACTTCTTTCGTCTGTCACTCAAAACGTCATGTATTGCATGTCACTGAACAGCCACGACGTTCTAATGTAGGCATTTATTAATGTTCAAATGTGTCATGGAGAGGGCTAACATCCCACACCTTGTACTCTGTGTCATGTAGAGGGCTAACATCCCACACCTTGTACTCTGTGTCATGTGAGGGCTAACATCCCACACCTTGTACTCTGTGTCATGGAGAGGGCTAACATCCCACACCTTGTACTCTGTGTCATGGAGAGGGCTAACATCCCACACCTTGTACTCTGTGTCATGTTGAGGGCTAACATCCCACACCTTGTACTCTGTGTCATGTAGAGGGCTAACATCCCACACCTTGTACTCTGTGTCATGTAGAGGGCTAACATCCCACACCTTGTACTCTGTGTCATGGAGAGGGCTAACATCCCACATCTTGTACTCTGTGTCATGGAGAGGGCTAACATCCCACACCTTGTACTCTGTGTCATGGAGAGGGCTAACATCCCACACCTTGTACTCTGTGTCATGGAGAGGGCTAACATCCCACACCTTGTACTCTGTGTCATGGAGAGGGCTAACATCCCACACCTTGTACTCTGTGTCATGTAGAGGGCTAACAGCCCACACCTTGTACTCTGTGTCATGTAGAGGGCTAACATCCCACACCTTGTACTCTGTGTCATGTAGAGGGCTAACATCCCACACCTTGTACTCTGTGTCATGTAGAGGGCTAACATCACACACCTTGTACTCTGTGTCATGTAGAGGGCTAACATCCCACACCTTGTACTCTGTGTCATGTAGAGGGCTAACATCCCACACCTTGTACTCTGTGTCATGTAGAGGGCTAACATCACACACCTTGTACTCTGTGTCATGTAGAGGGCTAACATCCCACACCTTGTACTCTGTGCCATGTAGAGGGCTAACATCCCACATCCCACACCTTGTACTCTGTGTCATGTAGAGGGCTAACATCCCACACCTTGTACTCTGTGTCATGTAGAGGGCTAACATCCCACACCTTGTACTCTGTGTCATGTAGAGGGCTAACATCCCACACCTTGTACTCTGTGTCATGGAGAGGGCTAACATCCCACACCTTGTACTCTGTGTCATGTAGAGGGCTAACATCCCACACCTTGTACTCTGTGTCATGTAGAGGGCTAACATCCCACACCTTGTACTCTGTGCCATGTAGAGGGCTAACATCCCACATCCCACACCTTGTACTCTGTGTCATGTAGAGGGCTAACATCCCACACCTTGTACTCTGTGTCATGTAGAGGGCTAACATCCCACATCCCACACCTTGTACTCTGTGTCATGTAGAGGGCTAACATCCCACACCTTGTACTCTGTGTCATGTAGAGGGCTAACATCCCACACCTTGTACTCTGTGTCATGTAGAGGGCTAACATCACACACCTTGTACTCTGTGTCATGTAGAGGGCTAACATCCCACACCTTGTACTCTGTGTCATGGAGAGGGCTAACATCCCACACCTTGTACTCTGTGTCATGGAGAGGGCTAACATCCCACATCTTGTACTCTGTGTCATGGAGAGGGCTAACATCCCACACCTTGTACTCTGTGTCATGGAGAGGGCTAACATCCCACACCTTGTACTCTGTGTCATGGAGAGGGCTAACATCCCACATCTTGTACTCTGTGTCATGGAGAGGGCTAACATCCCACATCCCACACCTTCTACTCTGTGCCATGCCATGTAGTAGTTGATACAGAGGGGAATGACAGCACTAACAGACTGGTACCCAGGCTATATGCATATTCAGATCATGGTCACCTATGTTGTTGTTTTTTTACATTGTGAGAGATCGGGTACCTAAGATTTACAATGTATTTTCATTATATAAGGCAAATACACGTATAAACTTGTTTCATGCAGTAGGGCTCACCTGTCTTGGCGGGGCCCTTGTTGCCACTATGACTGGCTGTGTGGTTGAGGATCTTCCCCATCTGTTGGAGCATCGCAGGAAACCCTCGGATACCCTCAGAGTGTTTAACCTTGGGTTCCACCCTCAGTCCTGAGGAATGGAGAGATAGCAGGGTTAGAAAGGGATCCGCTATGTCCCATGAGGAAAGGGGGACGGAGGGGACTAGGGGGACGGAGGGGACTAGGGAGATGAAGGGGACTAGGGAGGGGAACGGAGGGGAACAGAGGGGACTAGGGAGACGGAGGGGACGGGGGGATGGAGGGGACTAGGGAGATGGAGGGGACTCGGAGGGGACGGAGGGGACGGAGGGGGACGGAGGGGACAGAGGGGAGGGGAGGGGACAGAGGGGACGGAGGGGACAGAGGGGACGGAGGGGACGGAGGGGAACGAGGAAATGAAGGGGAACGGAGGGGACTAGGGGAAGAGGGGAACGGAGGGGACTAGGGAGATGAAGGGGAACGGAGGGGACAGAGGGGACTAGGGAGATGGAGGGGACTAGGGAGACGGAGGGGACAGAGGGGACTAGGGAGATGGAGGGGACGGAGGGGAGACGGAGGGGACAGAGGGGACTAGGGAGATGGAGGGGACGGAGGGGAACAGAGGGAACTAGGGAGATGGAGGGGACAGAGGGGACTAGGGAGACGGAGGGGAACGGAGGGGACAGAGGGGACTAGGGAGACGGAGGGGACTAGGGAGACGGAGGGGACTAGGGAGACGGAGGGGAACGGAGGGGACAGAGGGGACTAGGGAGATGAAGGGGAACGGAGGGGAACAGAGGGGACTAGGGAGATGGAGGAGACTAGGGAGATAGGGAGATGGGGAACGGAGGGGAACAGAGGGGACTAGAGAGATGGAGGGGAACGGAGGGGAACGGAGGGGACTAGGGGACAGGAGGGGACTAGGGAGAAGGAGGGGACTAGGGGAACAGAGGGGACTAGGGAGATGGAGGGGACTAGGGAGATGGGAGGGGAACGGAGGGTACAGAGGGGACTAGGGAGATGAAGGGGACTAGGGAGATGGAGGGGAACGGAGGGGACAGAGGGGACTAGGGAGATGGAGGGGACGGAGGGGACAGAGGGGACTAGGGAGAAGGAGGGGACTAGGGAGACGGAGGGAACGGAGGGGACTAGGGAGATGGGAGGGGAACGGAGGGGAACAGAGGGGACTAGGGAGATGAAGGGGAACGGAGGGGAACAGAGGGGACTAGAGAGATGGAGGGGAACGGAGGGGAACAGAGGGGACTAGGGGAACGGAGGGGAACGGAGGGGACTAGGGAGACGGAGGGGACTAGGGAGAAGGAGGGGACTATGGAGAAGGAGGGGACTAGGGAGAAGGAGGGGACTAGGGAGAGAAAAAAAAAGGGAAAAAAAGGAGGGGACTAGGGAGAAGGAGGGGACTAGGGAGAGGAGGGGACTAGGGAGATGGGAGGGGAACGGAGGGGACAGAGGGGACTAGGGAGATGAAGGGGACTAGGGAGATGAAGGGGAACGGAGGGTAACAGAGGGGACTAGGGAGATGGAGGGGAACGGAGGGGACAGAGGGGACTAGGGAGATGGAGGGGAACGGAGGGGACAGAGGGGACTAGGGAGATGAAGGGGACTAGGGAGATGAAGGGGAACGGAGGGTAACAGAGGGGACTAGGGAGATGGAGGGGAACGGAGGGGACAGAGAGGACGAGGGAGATGGAGGGGAAGGGGAGGGGACTAGGGAGACGGAGGGGGACGGAGGGGACTAGGGAGACGGAGGAGACTAGGGAGACGGAGGGGAACGGAGGGGACTAGGGAGACGGAGGGGAATGGAGGGGACTAGGGAGACGGAGGGGACTAGGGAGACTGTATCATATCCTGTACCCCACTCTATCCTACCCCAACCCATCCTACACTACCCCATCCGACCTCATCCTACCCCAATCTACCCCAACCCATCCTACCCCACTGTATCCTATACCCCACTCCATCCTACCCCAACCCATCCTACCCCACTCTATCCTACCCCAACCCATCCTCCCCCAACCCATCCTACCCCACTGTATCCTATCCTATACCCCACTCCATCCTACCCCAACCCATCCTCATTCTATGCTACCCCAACCCATCTACCCCAACCCATCCTACCCCAACCCATCCTACCCCACTGTATCCTATCCTATACCCCAACCCATCCTACCCCAACCCATCCTACCCCAACCCATCTACCCCAACCCATCTACCCCAACCCATCCCATCCTACCCCAACCCATCCTACCCCAACCCATCCCATTCTATGCTACCCCAACCCATCCCACCCCAACCCATCCCACCCCAATCCCATCCCACCCCAACCCATCCCACCCCAACCCATCCCACCCCAACCCATCCCACCCCAACCCATCCATCCCACCCATCCCACCCCCAGCTCAGTTATCCCATGGCCCATCCCACCCCAACCCATCCCACCTCAACCCATCCCACCTCAACCCATGCACCATGACTCAACGCTTTGGATCCCACCTCTAAATGGCATTTATTATTATTATTATTATTATTATTTATTATCAACCCATCCCACCCTCAACCCATCCACCCTCACTCCATCCCACCTCCACTCCATCCTACCCTCACTCCATCCCACCCAACCCATCCTCTAATTCCATCCTACCCCACTCCATCCTAACCCCACTCCATCCTAACCCACTCCATCCTAACCCACTCCATCCTAACCCACTCCATCCTAACCCACTCCATCCTAACCCACTCCATCCTAACCCACCCATCCTAACCCACCCATCCTACCCCACCCCATCCTACCCCACCCCATCCTACCCCACCCCATCCTACCCCACCCCATCCTCATTCTATCATATCCTGTACCCCTAACTTTATCCTGTACCCCACCCAACACCACCGTACCCCACCCCCCTCCACCTACCTCTTCCCTCCAGACTACTGTGTAGCCGTCTCTCTGCCGTGTCCAGCAGCTGTCTGGAGGTCTTCCACAGCTGGCAGTGACAGCAGGCCAGGTCGAAGGCAGCCATGGCAGGGGGGCTGAGCTCCTCCAGGAGGGAGTGCAGGAGGCCTGTCCCTGGGGGGTCCAGGACACAGCGGCCCAGCCAGTAGCCCTCCTCCAGGGACGGAACGGGGCGACCAGGGGTGGAAAGGAGACGGTCTGCCACGTCAGAGACTGAATAGAAAGCCATGCCTAACGAGAGACAGACAGGGAGTCAGCCTCTAACCCCACAGACAGACAGGGAGTCAGCCTCTAACCCCATAGACAGACAGGGAGTCAGCCTCTAACCCCATAGACAGACAGGGAGTCAGCCTCTAACCCCACAGACAGACAGGGAGTCAGCCTCTAACCCCACAGACAGACAGGGAGTCAGCCTCTAACCCCACAGACAGACAGGGAGTCAGCCTCTAACCCCATCCCTACAGACAGGGAGTCAGCCTCTAACCCCATCCCTACAGACAGGGAGTCAGCCTCTAACCCCATAGACAGACAGGGAGTCAGCCTCTAACCCCACAGACAGACAGGGAGTCAGCCTCTAACCCCACAGACAGACAGGGAGTCAGCCTCTAACCCCATAGAAAGACAGGGAGTCAGCCTCTAACCCCATCCCTACAGACAGGGAGTCAGCCTCTAACCCCATCCCTACAGACAGGGAGTCAGCCTCTAACCCCATCCCTACAGACAGGGAGTCAGCCTCTAACCCCATCCCTACAGACAGGGAGTCAGCCTCTAACCCCATCCCTACAGACAGGGAGTCAGCCTCTAACCCCACAGACAGACAGGGAGTCAGCCTCTAACCCCATC
Organism: Oncorhynchus gorbuscha; assembly: GCF_021184085.1. Classification (NCBI taxonomy): domain Eukaryota; kingdom Metazoa; phylum Chordata; class Actinopteri; order Salmoniformes; family Salmonidae; genus Oncorhynchus; species Oncorhynchus gorbuscha. The sequence goes on along the minus strand of NC_060182.1, from coordinate 95,560,198 downwards.
CCTACAGACAGGGAGTCAGCCTCTAACCCCATAGAAAGACAGGGAGTCAGCCTCTAACCCCATAGAAAGACAGGGAGTCAGCTTCTAACCCCATCCCTACAGACAGGGAGTCAGCCTCTAACCCCATAGAAAGACAGGGAGTCAGCCTCTAACCCCATAGAAAGACAGGGAGTCAGCCTCTAACCCCATAGAAAGACAGGGAGTCAGCCTCTAACCCCATAGAAAGACAGGGAGTCAGCCTCTAACCCCATAGAAAGACAGGGAGTCAGCCTCTAACCCCATAGAAAGACAGGGAGTCAGCCTCTAACCCCATAGAAAGACAGGAGTCAGCCTCTAACCCCATAGAAAGACAGGGAGTCAGCCTCTAACCCCATAGAAAGACAGGGAGTCAGCCTCTAACCCCATAGAAAGACAGGGAGTCAGCCTCTAACCCCATAGAAAGACAGGGAGTCAGCCTCTAACCCCATCCCTACAGGCAGGGAGTCAGCCTCTAACCCCATAGACAGACAGGGAGTCAGCCTCTAACCCCATCCCTACAGACAGGGAGTCAGCCTCTAACCCCATCCCTACAGACAGGGAGTCAGCCTCTAACCCCACAGACAGACAGGGAGTCAGCCTCTAACCCCATCCCTACAGACAGGGAGTCAGCCTCTAACCCCATCCCTACAGACAGGGAGTCAGCCTCTAACCCCACAGACAGACAGGGAGTCAGCCTCTAACCCCATAGAAAGACAGGGAGTCAGCCTCTAACCCCATAGAAAGACAGGGAGTCAGCCTCTAACCCCATAGAAAGACAGGGAGTCAGCCTCTAACCCCATCCCTACAGACAGGGAGTCAGCCTCTAACCCCATCCCTACAGACAGGGAGTCAGCCTCTAACCCCATCCCTACAGACAGGGAGTCAGCCTCTAACCCCATCCCTACAGACAGGAGTCAGCCTCTAACCCCCCCATCCCTACAGACAGGGAGTCAGCCTCTAACCCCATCCCTACAGACAGGGAGTCAGCCTCTAACCCCACAGACAGACAGGGAGTCAGCCTCTAACCCCACAGACAGACATCCCTAACCCCACAGACAGACAGTCAGCCTCTAACCCCATCCAGACAGACAGGGAGTCAGCCTCTAACCCCACAGAAAGACAGGGAGTCAGCCTCTAACCCCACAGACAGACAGGGATCCCTAACCCCACAGACAGACAGGGAGTCAGCCTCTAACCCCATCCCTACAGACAGGGAGTCAGCCTCTAACCCCATCCCTACAGACAGGGAGTCAGCCTCTAACCCCATCCCTACAGACAGGGAGTCAGCCTCTAACCCCATCCCTACAGACAGGGAGTCAGCCTCTAACCCCATCCCTACAGACAGGGAGTCAGCCTCTAACCCCATCCCTACAGACAGGGAGTCAGCCTCTAACCCCACAGACAGACAGGGAGTCAGCCTCTAACCCCACAGACAGACAGGGAGTCAGCCTCTAACCCCACAGACAGACAGGGAGTCAGCCTCTAACCCCACAGACAGACAGGGAGTCAGCCTCTAACCCCACAGACAGACAGGGAGTCAGCCTCTAACCCCACAGACAGACAGGGAGTCAGCCTCTAACCCCACAGACAGACAGGGAGTCAGCCTCTAACCCCACAGACAGACAGGGAGTCAGCCTCTAACCCCACAGACAGACAGGGAGTCAGCCTCTAACCCCACAGACAGACAGGGAGTCAGCCTCTAACCCCACAGACAGACAGGGAGTCAGCCTCTAACCCCATCCCCCAGACAGGGAGTCAGCCTCTAACCCCACAGACAGACAGGGAGTCAGTCTCTAACCCCACAGACAGACAGGGAGTCAGCCTCTAACCCCACAGACAGACAGGGAGTCAGCCTCTAACCCCACAGACAGACAGGGAGTCAGGCTCTAACCCCATCCCTACAGACAGGGAGTCCCCTACAGGACAGGGAGTCAGACTCTAACCCCATCCCTACAGACAGGAGTCAGCCTCTAACCCCATCCCTACAGACAGGGAGTCAGCCTCTAACCCCAACAGACAGGGACAGACAGACAGGGAGTCAGCCTCTAACCCCACCCCTACAGACAGGGAGTCAGCCTCTAACCCCATCCAGACAGACAGGGAGTCAGCCTCTAACCCCACAGACAGACAGGTAGCCAGCCTCTAACCCCACAGACAGACAGGGAGTCAGCCTCTAACCCCACAGACAGACAGGGAGTCAGCCTCTAACCCCACAGACAGACAGGGAGTCAGCCTCTAACCCCATCCCTACAGACAGGGAGTCAGCCTCTAACCCCATCCCTACAGACAGGAGTCAGTCAGCCTCTAACCCCATCCCTACAGACAGGGAGTCAGCCTCTAACCCCATCCCTACAGACAGGGAGTCAGCCTCTAACCCATCCCTACAGACAGGGAGTCAGCCTCTAACCCCATCCCTACAGACCTAACCCCATCCCTACAGACAGACAGGAGTCAGCCCTAACCCCATCCCTACAGACAGGGAGTCAGCCTCTAACCCCATCCAGACAGACAGGGAGTCAGCCTCTAACCCCACAGACAGACAGGGAGTCAGCCTCTAACCCCACAGACAGACAGGGAGTCAGCCTCTAACCCCACAGACAGACAGGGAGTCAGCCTCTAACCCCACAGACAGACAGGGAGTCAGCCTCTAACCCCACAGACAGACAGGGAGTCAGCCTCTAACCCCACAGACAGACAGGGAGTCAGCCTCTAACCCCACAGACAGACAGGAGTCAGCCTCTAACCCCACAGACAGACAGGGAGTCAGCCTCTAACCCCACAGACAGACAGGGAGTCAGGCTCTAACCCCACAGACAGACAGGGAGTCAGGCTCTAACCCCACCCCTACAGGCAGGGAGTCAGACTCTAACCCCAACCCCAACTCTACAGACAGGGAGTCAGCCTCTAACCCCAACTCTACAGACAGGGAGTCAGCCTCTAACCCCAACTCTACAGACAGACAGGGAGTCAGCCTCTAACCCCACCCCTACAGACAGGGAGTCAGCCTCTAACCCCACAGACAGACAGGGAGTCAGCCTCTAACCCCACAGACAGACAGGTAGCCAGCCTCTAACCCCACAGACAGACAGGGAGCCAGCCTCTAACCCCACAGACAGACAGGGAGTCAGCCTCTAACCCCACAGACAGACAGGGAGTCAGCCTCTAACCCCACAGACAGACAGGGAGTCAGCCTCTAACCCCACAGACAGACAGGGAGTCAGCCTCTAACCCCACAGACAGACAGGGAGTCAGCCTCTAACCCCACAGACAGACAGGGAGTCAGCCTCTAACCCCACAGACAGACAGGGAGTCAGCCTCTAACCCCACAGACAGACAGGGAGTCAGCCTCTAACCCCAACTCTACAGACAGACAGGGAGTCACTTCTAACCCCACCTCTACAGACAGACAGGGAGTCACTTCTAACCCCACCTCTACAGACAGACAGACATCCTCTAAACCCATCTCTACAAACAGGGAGCCAGTCTCGAACCCCACCTCTACAGACAGGGAGTCAGCCTCTAACCCCACCTCTACAGACAGACAGACAGACAGCCTCTAACCCCACCTCTACAGACAGACAGACAGCCTCTAACCCCTCTCTACAGACAGACAGGGAGTCAGCCTCTAACCCCACCTCTACAGACAGACAGGGAGTCAGCCTCTAACCCCAACTCTACAGGGAGTCAGGCTCTAACCCTACCTCTACAGGGAGTCAGGCTCTAACCCCATCTCTACAGACAGACAGCCTCTAACCCCGCCTCTACAGACAGACAGGGAGTCAGCCTCTAACCTCTCCTCTACAGACAGGGAGTCAGCCTCTAACCCCACCTCTACAGACAGACAGACAGCCTCTAACCCCTCTCTACAGACAGACAGGGAGTCAGCCTCTAACCCCACCTCTACAGACAGACAGGGAGTCAGCCTCTAACCCCACCTCTACAGACAGACAGGGAGTCAGCCTCTAACCCCAACTCTACAGACAGACAGGGAGTCAGCCTCTAACCCCAACTCTACAGACAGCCTCTAACCCCAACTCTACAGACAGGGAGACAGCCTCTAACCCCAACTCTACAGACAGGGAGCAGCCTCTAACCCCAACTCTACAGACAGGGAGCCAGCCTCTAACCCCACCTCTACAGACAGACAGGGAGTCAGCCTCTAACCCCTCCTCTACAGGGAGCCAGCCTCTAACCCCAATGCTACAGACAGGGAGTCAGCCTCTAACCCCAATACTACAGACAGCCTCTAACCCCAATGCTACAGACAGCTTCTAACCCCACCTCTACAGACAGACAGACAGACAAACAGGGAGTCAGGCTCTAACCCTACCTCTACAGGGAGTCAGGCTCTAACCCCATCTCTACAGACAGACAGCCTCTAACCCCGCCTCTACAGACAGACAGGGAGTCAGCCTCTAACCTCTCCTCTACAAACAGGGAGCCAGGCTCGAACCCCACCTCTACAGACAGGGAGTCAGCCTCTAACCCCACCTCTACAGACAGACAGACAGCCTCTAACCCCTCTCTACAGACAGACAGGGAGTCAGCCTCTAACCCCACCTCTACAGACAGACAAGGAGTCAGCCTCTAACCTCACCTCTACAGACAGACAGGGAGTCAGCCTCTAACCCCAACTCTACAGACAGCCTCTAACCCCAACTCTACAGACAGGGAGACAGCCTCTAACCCCAACTCTACAGACAGGGAGCAGCCTCTAACCCCAACTCTACAGACAGGGAGCCAGCCTCTAACCCCACCTCTACAGACAGACAGGGAGTCAGCCTCTAACCCCAACTCTACAGACAGGGAGACAGCCTCTAACCCCAACTCTACAGACAGGGAGCAGCCTCTAACCCCACCTCTACAGACAGACAGACTAACCCTAACTTGACAGAAACACACACAGATCTTTATAGAGTAGAAGGACTTATCTAACAGAGAGGATGAATGAGTTATAGTTTTCACACACGATAAGAGGACATTCACAAAGTAAAAGCACCTAAATATCCGTCCTATCAAATGAGAACCGAGCAGGCTTGTGTTAAGACAGGTAGGATGTTATGTGGAAGACAAGATACACAAGAACGATCATACGGAAGTCTCCTTGATTGTTTCACTTCAGTTGACTGCCCTGACCGTACGTCAAAATAATTAACGTACCTGCAGCGGCAGCACTCCCGATGGCCTGCAGGGTGGAGCGCCCACTACTTCCCAGGCGACTACGCCCCGGGGCGGGCGCCACGGCCGTCGCTCCCAGGCCCTCTGAGGAAGACGAGGACGAAGATAAAGAGTGGGTCTCCATCTTCTGCTCCACGCGACCCAGCTCCTCCAGGACTTCCCGGTAACGCTCCATGAAGACCAGTTCCCCAAAGCACCATGACCCCTCCAGGCCAAACATCAGAGACACCTACACAGAGGTCAAAGGTCAGAGACACCTACACAGAGGTCAAAAGGTCAGAGACACCTACACAGAGGTCAAAAGGTCAGAGACACCTACACAGAGGTCAAAGACACCTACACAGAGGTCAAAGGTCAGAGACACCTACACAGAGGCCAAAAGGTCAGAGACACCTACACAGAGGCCAAAAGGTCAGAGACACCTACACAGAGGCCAAAGGTCAGAGACACCTACCCAGAGGTCAAAAGGTCAGAGACACCTACACAGAGGTCAAAAGGTCAGAGACACCTACACAGAGGTCAAAGGTCAGAGACACCTACACAGAGGTCAAACGTCAGAGACACCTACACAGAGGTCAAACATCAGAGACACCTACACAGAGGTCAAACATCAGAGACACCTACACAGAGGTCAAAGGTTAGAGAAACCTACACAGAGGTCAAAATGTCAGAAAAACCTAGACAGAGGTCAAAAAAGTTAAAAGAAGCCTAGACAGACAGATAAGAGGACCAGGATGGGACCAACCAGAGATGTAAACCACGTCACACAATATCACAACACTACATGCTGCCCAACCCAACAGCCAGTCCTAACTCACTCCCTAGACCGTCCGCGTGGCTCCAACCCGTCAACCCCTGTAGGTCTGATGGGTTGGAAAACAGGTATAAGAGATGTATTTGTAAAGCTTTCACCAATATTGAAGATGGCCTTAAAGATCTGCAATTATTGAAGGAATCGGGACAAGAGGAAGGGGGGTCCTACCCTGTAACCCTGGGTCCTACCCTGTAACCCTGGGTCCTACCCTGTAACCCTGGGTCCTACCCTGTAACCCTGGGTCCTAACCTGTAACCCTGGGTCCTAACCTGTAACCCTGGGTCCTAACCTGTAACCTAACCCTGTAACCCTGGGTCCTACCCTGTAACCCTGGGACCTACCCTGTAACCCTGGGTCCTAACCTGTAACCCTGTAACCCTGGGTTCTAACCTGTAACCCTGTAACCCTGGGTCCTACCCCGTAACCCTGGGTCCTACCCAGTAACCCTGGGTCCTACCCCGTAACCCTGGGTCCTACCCCGTAACCCTGGGTCCTACCCCGTAACCCTGGGTCCTACCCCGTAACCCTGGGTCCTACCCCGTAACCCTGGGTCCTACCCCGTAACCCTGGGTCCTACCCCGTAACCCTGGGTCCTACCCCGTAACCCTGGGTCCTACCCCGTAACCCTGGGTCCTACCCCGTAACCCTGGGTCCTACCCCGTAACCCTGGGTCCTACCCCGTAACCCTGGGTCCTAACCCTGTAACCCTGGGTCCTAACCCGTAACCCTGGGTCCTACCCTGTAAACCCTGGGTCCTAACCTGTAACCCTGGGTCCTACCCTGTAACCCTGGGTCCTACCCTGTAACCCTGGGTCCTAACCTGTAACCTAACCCTGTAACCCTGGGTCCTACCCCGTAACCCTTGGTTCTAACCTGTAACCCTGGGTCCTAACCTGTAACCCTGGGTCCTACCCTGTAACCCTGGGTCCTAACCTGTAACCTAACCCTGTAACCCTGGGTCCTACCCTGTAACCCTGGGTCCTAACCTGTAACCCTGGGTCCTAACCTGTAACCCTGGGTCCTAACCTGTAACCCTGGGTCCTAACCTGTAACCTAACCCTGTAACCCTGGGTCCTGCCCTGTAACCCTGGGTCCTACCCCGTAACCCTTGGTTCTAACCTGTAACCCTGGGTCCTAACCTGTAACCCTGGGTCCTACCCTGTAACCCTGGGTCCTAACCTGTAACCTAACCCTGTAACCCTGGGTCCTAACCTGTAACCCTGGGTCCTAACCTGTAACCCTGGGTCCTAACCTGTAACCCTGGGTCCTAACCTGTAACCCTGGGTCCTAACCTGTAACCCTGGGTCCTAACCTGTAACCTAACCCTGTAACCCTTGGTCCTAACCTGTAACCTAACCCTGTAACCCTGGGTCCTAACCTGAAACCCTGGGTTCTACCCTGTAACCCTGGGTCCTAACCCGTAACCCTGGGTCCTAACCCGTAACCCTGGGTCCTAACCCGTAACCCTGGGTCCTAACCCGTAACCCTGGGTCCTAACCCGTAACCCTGGGTCCTAACCCGTAACCCTGGGTCCTAACCCGTAACCCTGGGTCCTAACCCGTAACCCTGGGTCCTAACCTGTAACCCTGGGTCCTAATCCGTAACCCTTGGTCCTAACCTGGTGTGCTTCCATGTAGTTTCCTCGGCGGATGCAGGCCATGAGCAGGGACTCAGGTGGAGACAGCATGGCCGGAACTACCCAGCTACCCATACTTCCACAGGGGCACACCTCCCACTCCGACCGCCCGGCTCCGCCACTTCCATCTGGAACAGGGGTCAACAGTTCGAGAAGGAACCACGCTGAGTATACCAAACATTAAGAACACCTTCCGAATATTGAGTTGCACCCTGTTTGGCCCTCAGAACAGCCTCAATTCGTCTGGGAACGGACTCTACAAGGTGTCGAGAGCGTTCCACAGGGATTCTGGTCCATGTTGTCTCCAATGCTTCCCACAGTTGTGTCAAGTTGTCTGGATGTCCTTTGGGTGGGTGGACCATTCTTGATACACAGGGGAAACTGTTGAACGTGGAAAAACCCAGCATCGTTGCAGTTCTTGACACAAACCGGTGCGCCTTGGCACCTACTACCAAACCCCGTTCAAAAGACACTTAAATATTTTGTCTTCCCCATTCACCCTCTGAATGGCACACGAACACGTAATGGCTCAAGGGCACACGTAATTAGGAAATACCATAACAACTTAGCAGAAAATAGGCTTTATAGGCCTTGTGAAAGTATTCGGCCCCCTTGAACTTTGCGACCTTTTGCCACATTTCAGGCTTCAAACATAAAGATATAAAACTGTATTTTTTTTGTGAAGAATCAACAACAAGTGGGACACAATCATGAAGTGGAACGACATCTATTGGATATTTCAAACTTTAACAAATTGAAAATTAAAAAATTGGGCGTGCAAAATTATTCAGCCCCCTTAAGTTAATACTTTGTAGCGCCACCTTTTGCTGCGATTACAGCTGTAAGTCGCTTGGGGTATGTCTCTATCAGTTTTGCACATCGAGAGACAGCTCGAGCTCAGTGAGGTTGGATGGAGAACATTTGTGAACAGCAGTTTTCAGTTCTTTTCACAGATTCTCGATTGGATTCAGGTCTGGACTTTGACTTGGCCATTCTAACACCTGGATATGTTTATTTTTGAACCATTCCATTGTAGATTTTGCTTTATGTTTTGGATCATTGTCTTGTTGGAAGACAAATCTCCGTGCCAGTCTCAGGTCTTTTGCATCAGGTTTTCTTCCAGAATGGTCCTGTATTTGGCTCCATCCATCTTCCCATCAATTTTAACCATCTTCCCTGTCCCTGCTGAAGAAAAGCAGGCCCAAACCATGATGCTGCCACCACCATGGTTGACAGTGGGGATGGTGTGTTCAGGGTGATGGGCTGTGTTGCTTTTACGCCAAACATAACCTTTTGCTTTGTTGCCAAAAAGTTCCATTTTGGTTTCATCTGACCAGAGCACCTTCTTCCACATGTTTGGTGTGTCTCCCAGGTGGCTTGTGGAAAACTTTAAACAACACTTTATGTGGATATCTTTAAGAAATGGCTTTCTTCTTGCCACTCTTCCATAAAGGCCAGATTTGTGCAAAATATGACTGATTGTTGTCCTATGGACAGAGTCTCACACCTCAGCTGTAGATCTCTGCAGTTCATCCAGAGTGATCATGGGCCTCTTGGCTGCATCTCTGATCAGTCTTCTCCTTGTATGAGCTGAAAGTTTAGAGGGACGGCCAGGTCTTGGTAGATTTGCAGTGGTCTGATACTCCTTCCATTTCAATATTATCGCTTGCACAGTGCTCCTTGGGATGTTTAAAGCTCGGGAAATGTTTTTGTATCCAAATCCGGCTTTAAACTTCTTCACAACAGTATCTCGGACCTGCCTGGTGTGTTCCTTGTTCTTCATGATGCTCTCTGCGCTTTTAATGGACCTCTGAGACTATCACAGTCTAGGTGCATTTATACAGAGACTTGATTACACACAGGTGGATTGTATTTATCATCATTAGTCATTTAGGTCAACATTGGATCATTCAGAGATCCTCACTGAACTTATGGAGAGTTTGCTGCACTGAAAGTAAAGGGGCTGAATAATTTTGCACGCCCAATTTTTCAGTTTTTGATTTGTTAAAAAAAGTTTTAAATATCCAATAAATGTCGTTCCACTTCATGATTGTGTCCCACTTGTTGTTGATTCCTGAAATGTTGAAGCCTGTGGCAAAAGGTCGCAAAGTTCAATGGGGCCGAATATTTTCGCAAGGCACTGTATGTTGCTTCCTGTGTCACCTGAGGGGCTGCTTACCTGATGGGCTGCTTACCTGGGGGGCTGCTTACCTGGGGGGCTGCTTATCCGAGGGGCTGGCTGCTTACCCGAGGGGCTGGCTGCTTACCCGAGGGGCTGGCTGCTTACCCGAGGGGCTGGCTGCTTACCCGAGGGGCTGGCTGCTTACCCGAGGGGCTGGCTGCTTACCCGAGGGGCTGGCTGCTTACACGAGGGGCTGGCTGCTTACCTGAGGGCTGGCTGCTTACCTGAGGGGCTGGCTGCTTACCCGAGGGGCTGGCTGCTTACCCGAGGGGCTGGCTGCTTACCTGAGGGGCTGGCTGCTTACCTGAGGGGCTGGCGCTGACCTCTCCCTTGTGTATCTCTGTGGAGGGTTGTCTGTCAGAGTGTTGTCGTCTAGGCCTTTTCCTCCTCCTGACCCCAGTACTGCTGCTTCTTCCTTTTAGACAGGAGGCAGGACTGGCTGCTGGAGACACCTGGGGCTGGGTGGGGGGGTCTGAGACTGGGGTAGCAGGGTAACAGTTAGACCTGGGGCTGGGGGGTCTGAGACTGGGGGGTAGCAGAGGTAACAGTTAGACCTGGGGCTGGGGGTCTGAGACTGGGGGTAGCAGAGGTAACAGTTAGACCTGGGGCTGGGGGGGTCTGAGACTGGGGGGTAGCAGAGGTAAAAGTTAGACCTGAAGCTGGGTGGGGTGGGGGGGGGGGGGGGGTCTGAGACTGGGGGGTAGCAGAGGTAAAAGTTAGACCTGAAGCTGGGTGGGGTGGGGGGGTCTGAGACTGGGGGGGTAGCAGAGGTAAAAGTTAGACCTGAAGCTTGGGGGGGGGGGTCTGAGACTGGGGGGTAGCAGAGGCAGTTAGACCTGAAGCTGGGTGGGGTGGGGGGGGGGGGTCTGAGACTGGGGGGTAGCAGAGGTAAGAGTTAGACCTGGGGCTGGGGGGTCTGAGACTGGGGGGTAGCAGAGGTAAAAGTTAGACCTGGGGCTGGGGGGGGGTCTGAGACTGGGGGGTAGCAGAGGTAAAAGTTAGACCTGAAGCTGGGTGGGGTGGGGGGTCTGAGACTGGGGGTAGCAGAGGTAAAAGTTAGACCTGAAGCTGGGTGGGGTGGGGGGGTCTGAGACTGGGGGGTAGCAGAGGTAAAAGTTAGACCTGGGGCTGGGGGGTCTGAGACTGGGGGGTAGCAGAGGTAAGAGTTAGACCTGAAGCTGGGTGGGGTGGGTGGGGGGGTCTGAGACTGGGGGGGTAGCAGAGGTAAAAGTTAGACCTGAAGCTGGGTGGGGTGGGTGGGGGGGTCTGAGACTGGGGGGTAGCAGAGGTAAAAGTTAGACCTGGGGCTGGGTGGGGGGTCTGAGACTGGGGGGGTAGCAGAGGTAAAAGTTAGACCTGAAGCTGGGTGGGGTGGGGGGTCTGAGACTGGGGGGTAGCAGAGGTAAAAGTTAGACCTGAAGCTGGGTGGGGTGGGGGGGTCTGAGACTGGGGGGTAGCAGAGGTAAAAGTTAGACCTGGGGCTGGGTGGGGGGTCTGAGACTGGGGGGTAGCAGAGGTAAAAGTTAGACCTGGGGCTGGGTGGGGGGTCTGAGACTGGGGGGTAGCAGAGGTAAAGTTAGACCTGAAGCTGGGTGGGGTGGGGGGGTCTGAGACTGGGGGGTAGCAGAGGTAAAAGTTAGACCTGAAGCTGGGTGGGGTGGGGGGGGTCTGAGACTGGGGGGTAGCAGAGGTAAAAGTTAGACCTGAAGCTGGGTGGGGTGGGGGGGTCTGAGACTGGGTAGCAGGGGTTAGACCTGGGGCTGGGTGGGGGGTCTGAGACTGGGGGGTAGCAGAGGTAAAAGTTAGACCTGGGGCTGGGTGGGGGGGTCTGAGACTGGGGGGTAGCAGAGGTAAAAGTTAGACCTGAAGCTGGGTGGGGGGGGGGGGTCTGAGACTGGGGGGTAGCAGAGGTAAAAGTTAGACCTGAAGCTGGGTGGGGTGGGGGGTCTGAGACTGGGGGTAGCAGAGGTAAAAGTTAGACCTGAAGCTGGGTGGGGTGGGGGGGGTCTGAGACTGGGGGGTAGCAGAGGTAAAAGTTAGACCTGAAGCTGGGTGGGGTGGGGGGGGTCTGAGACTGGGGGGTAGCAGAGGTAAAAGTTAGACCTGAAGCTGGGTGGGGTGGGGGGGGGGGGTCTGAGACTGGGGGGTAGCAGAGGTAAAAGTTAGACCTGAAGCTGGGTGGGGTGGGGGTCTGAGACTGGGGGGTAGCAGAGGTAAAAGTTAGACCTGAAGCTGGGTGGGGTGGGGGGGGGGTCTGAGACTGGGGGGTAGCAGAGGTAAAAGTTAGACCTGAAGCTGGGTGGGGGGGGGGGTCTGAGACTGGGGGGTAGTAGAGGTAACAGTTAGACCTGGGGCTGGGGGGGTCTGAGACTGGGGGGTGGCAGAGGTAACAGTTAGACCTGGAGCTGGGTAGGTGGGGGGGTCAGAGACTGGGGGGTGGCAGAGGTAACAGTTAGACCTGGAGCTGGGTAGGGGGGGGTCAGAGACATAGACCCATATTCACAGATAATCTCAGAGGAGTGCTGATATAGCCTAGGGATAATGTTGTGGACAAGAGGAGCTGATCCTAGATCAGAAGACACTATGAATACACACACCACCGAATTTACAC
>NC_060182.1:95480259-95542759 GCF_021184085.1 Oncorhynchus gorbuscha | reverse complement strand
ATACGCTGATTCGGTGTGCGAGTTCATTAGAACGTGCGTTGAATATGTCGTTCCCATAGCAACGATAAAAAATTCCCTAACCAGAAACCGTGGATTGATGGCAGCATTCGCGTGAAACTGAAAGCGCGAACCACTGCTTTTAATCAGGGCAAGGTGTCTGGTAACATGACCGAATACAAACAGTGCAGCTATTCCCTCCGTAAGGCAATCAAACAAGCTAAGCGTCAGTACAGAGACAAAGTAGAATCTCAATTCAACGGCTCAGACACAAGAGGCATGTGGCAGGGTCTACAGTCAATCACGGACTACAAGAAGAAACCCAGCCCAGTCACGGACCAGGATGTCTTGCTCCCAGGCAGACTAAATAACTTTTTTGCCCGCTTTGAGGACAATACAGTGCCACTGACACAGCCTGCAATGAAAACATGCACTCTCCTTCACTGCAGCCGAGGTGAGTAAAACATTTAAATGTGTTAACCCTCGCAAGGCTGCAGGCCCAGACGGCATCCCCAGCCGCGCCCTCAGAGCATGCGCAGACCAGCTGGCCGGTGTGTTTACGGACATATTCAATCAATCCCTATACCAGTCTGCTGTTCCCACATGCTTCAAGAGGGCCACCATTGTTCCTGTTCCCAAAAAAGCTAAGGTAACTGAGCTAAACGACTACCGCCCCGTAGCACTCACTTCTGTCATCATGAAGTGCTTTTTGAGAGACTAGTCAAGGACCATATCACCTCCACCCTACCTGACACCCTAGACCCACAGACGATGCTCTCAACCACACTGCACACTGCCCTAACCCATCTGGACAAGAGGAATACCTATGTGAGAATGCTGTTCATCGACTACAGCTCGGCATTCAACATCATAGTACCCTCCAAGCTCGTCATCAAGCTCGAGACCCTGGGTCTCGACCCCACCCTGTGCAACTGGGTACTGGGCTTCCTGACGGGCCGCCCCCAGGTGGTGAGGGTAGGCAACAACATCTCCTCCCCGCTGATCCTCAACACTGGGGCCCCACAAGGGTGCGTTCTGAGCCCTCTCCTGTACTCCCTGTTCACCCACGACTGCGTGGCCACGCACGCCTCCAACTCAATCATCAAGTTTGCGGACGACACAACAGTGGTAGGCTTGATTACCAACAACGACGAGACGGCCTACAGGGAGGAGGTGAGGGCCCTCGGAGTGTGGTGTCAGGAAAATAACCTCACACTCAACGTCAACAAAACTAAGGAGATGATTGTGGACTTCAGGAAACAGCAGAGGGAACACCCCCCTATCCACATCGATGGAACAGTAGTGGAGAGGGTAGCAAGTTAAGTTCCTCGGCATACACATCACAGACAAACTGAATTGGTCCACTCACACAGACAGCATCGTGAAGAAGGCGCAGCAGCACCTCTTCAACCTCAGGATGCTGAAGAAATTTGGCTTGTCACCAAAAGCACTCAAACTTCTACAGATGCACAATCGAGAGCATCCTGGCGGGCTGTATCACCGCCTGGTACGGCAACTGCTCCGCCCTCAACCGTAAGGCTCTCCAGAGGGTAGTGAGGTCTGCACAACGCATCACCGGGGGTTGAGGTTTGACTACAGTAAGGTACCTTGGAGGGGGGTTGAGGTTTGACTACAGTAAAGTACCTTGGAGGAGGGTTGAGGTTTGACTACAGCAAAGTACCTTGGAGGGGGGGGTTGAGGTTTGACTACAGCAAAGTACCTTGGAGGAGGGGGTTGAGGTTTGACTACAGTAAAGTACCTTGGAGGGGGTTGAGGTTTGACTACAGCAAAGTACCTTGGAGGGGGTTGAGGTTTGACTACAGCAAAGTACCTTGGAGGGGGTTGAGGTTTGACTACAGCAAAGTACCTTGGAGGGGTTGAGGTTTGACTACAGTAAAGTACCTTGGAGGGGGAGGGGGTTGAGGTTTGACTACAGTAAAGTACCTTGGGGGGAGGGGGTTGAGGTTTGACTACAGTAAAGTACCTTGGAGAAGGGAGGGGGTTGAGGTTTGACTACAGTAAAGTACCTTGGAGGAGGGAGGGGGGTTGAGGTTTGACTACAGTAAGGAACCTTGGAGGGAGGGGGGTTGAGATTTGACTGCAGTAAAGTACCTTGGAGGGGGAGGGGGTTGAGGTTTGACTGCAGTAAAGGAACCTTGGAGGGGGTTGAGATTTGACTGCAGTAAAGTACCTTGGAGGGGGAGGGGGTTGAGGTTTGACTACAGTAAAGTACCTTGGAGGAGGGAGGGGGTTGAGGTTTGACTACAGTAAAGTACCTTGGAGGGGGCGGGGGGTTGAGGTTTGACTACAGTAAAGTACCTTGGAGGGGAGGGGGTTGAGGTTTGACTACAGTAAAGTACCTTGGAGAAGGGAGGGGGTTGAGGTTTGACTACAGTAAAGTACCTTGGAGGAGGGAGGGGGTTGAGGTTTGACTACAGTAAGGAACCTTGGAGGGAGGGGTTGATATATCTTGACTGCAGTAAAGTACCTTGGAGGGGGAGGGGGGTTGAGGTTTGACTACTGAAAAGTACCTTGGAGGGGGTTGAGGTTTGACTATGTGGTCCTTCTGTAGCTCAGTTGGTAGAGCATGGCGCTTGTAACGCCAGGGTAATGGGTTCGATCCCGGGACCACCCAGACGTAGAATGTATGCACACATGACTGTAAGTCGCTTTGGATAAAAGGCCGTCTGCTAACTCTGAAATATATTACAGTAAAGTACCCAGGGGGATCTGTGTGGGGTTGAGGTTTGACTACAGTAAAGTACCTTGGAGGGGGGTTGAGGCCTGGCTCTGGTCCTTCTCAGCCTCAGGTGTGGACTGCGCGGTGCCACAGTCGGAGCAGCCACTGTACTTGTGAGCGGTGATACACATGGCGTACAGGGCGTATTTCATAGCGCAGAACCCCCTGTACAGAACCAGATTTCTCTGGACCATCGGACTGGGGCTGTCTACCACCACACTGAACTCATCTACATTGGAGAGAGAGAGACAGAGAGAGACAGAGAGAGCCAGAGAGAGAGAGAGAGAGAGAAAAACAGAGATTATATATCTATATAAAGTCAGAAAAAAAAGAAACGTCCCTTTTTCAGGACCTTCTCTCTGAGAAAGGGATCATTCGTAAAAATCCGAATGACTTCACAGATCTTCATTGTAAAGGGTTTAAACACTGTTCCCATGCTCGTTCAATGAACCATAAACAATAAATGAACATGCACCTGTGGAACGGTCGTTAAGACAATAACAACTTACAGACGGTAGGCAATTAAGGTCACAGTTATGAAAACGTAGGACACTAAAAAGGCCTTTCTACTGACTCTGAAAAACACCAAAAGAAAGATGCCCAGGGTCCCTGCTCATCTGTGTGAACTTGTCTTAGGCACGCTGCAAGGAGGCATGAGGACTGCAGATGTGGCCAGGGCAATAAATTGCAATGTCCGTACTGTGAGACGCCTAAGTCAGCGCTACAGGGAGACAGGACGGACAGCTGATCGTCCTCGCAGTGGCAGACCATGTGTAACAACACCTGCACAGGATCGGTACATCCGAACATCACACCTGTAGGACAGGTACAGGATGGCAACAACAACTGCCCGAGTTACACCATGAATGCACAATCCCTCCATCAGTGCTCAGACCGTCCGCAGTAGGCTGAGAGAGGCTGGACTGAGGACTTGTAGGCCTGTTGTAAGGCAGGTCCTCACCAGACATCACCGGCAACAACGTCGCCTATGGGCACAATCCCACCAATGCTGGACCAGACAGGACTGGCAAAAAGTGCTCTTCACTGACGAGTCGCGGTTTTATCTCACCAGGGGTGATGGTCGGATTCGCGTTTATCGTCGAAGGAATGAGCTTTACACTGAGGCCTGTACTCTGGAGCGGGATCGATTTTGGAGGTGGAGGGTCCGTCATGGTCTGGGGTGGTGCGTCACAGCATCGTCGGACTGGGCTTGTTGTCATTACAGGCAATCTCAACGCTGTGCGTTACAGGGAAGACGTCCTCCTCCCTCATGTGGTACCCTTCCTGCAGGCTCATCCTGACATGACCCTCCAGCATGACAACGCCACCAACCACAATGATCATTCTCTGCATGATTTCCTGCAAGACAGGAATGTCAGTGTTCAGCGAAGAGCCCGGATCTCAATCCCATTGAGCACGTCTGGGACCTGTTGGATCGGAGGGTGAGAGCTAGGGCCATTCCCCCCAGAAATGTCCGGGAACTTGCAGGTGCCTTGGTGGAAGAGTGGGGTAACATCTCACAGCAAGAACTGGCAAATCTGGTGCAGTCCATGAGGAGGAGATGCACTGCAGTACTTAATGCAGCTGGTGGCCACACCAGATACTGACTGTTCCTTTTGATTTTGACCCACCCTTTGTTCAGGGACACATTATTCCATTTCTGTTAGTGACATGTCTGTGGAACTTGTTCAGTTTACGTCTCAGTTCTTGAATCTTGTTACGTTCATACAAATACTTACACATGTTACGTTTGCTGAAAATAAACGCAGTTGACAGTAAGAGGATGTTTCTTTTTATGCTGAGAGAGACAGAGCGAGAGAGAGAGAGACAGAGAGAGACAGAGAGAGACAGACAGAGAGACAGAGAGAGGGACAGACAGAGACAGACAGAGACAGAGAGCAACAGACAGAGAGCGACAGAGACAGACAGAGAGAGAGAGACAGACAGACAGAGAGACAGACAGACAGAGAGACAGACAGACAGAGAGACAGACAGACAGAGAGACAGACAGAGAGACAGACAGAAAACAAGACTGCGTGTAGCACTGACCTGCTCCGCTAGGTTTGGTCTGTGTATTCAGCAGGTCCAGTACCACGTGTTCCTCATTCTGGGCCAGAGGGGTGAGACAGTGAAGGACGTACAAGGCTGAGTGACTGTCTAGTGTGTGCAGCTGGCCAAGCAACGCCTCCTTGGGGATCCCTCTACACACACACACACACAAAGAGAAGATGGCACATTTATAAAAATAGACATGAATCCTACGTGAATATGAACTGTCGATAACTACTGATATACTCACGGGTTGCTCTCAACACACCACTCCAACACTCCCAATTGAGAAGACAGACCGTTGGCAAACTCTCTCAGAACGGAGTCGTTGGCCAGCGCCTGAGGACAGGGCAGGCAGGCGGATCATGTTATGGGCAGTCTGGGTTGTGTTCATTTGGGTACCAAACGTAAGAAAATGGACTGAAAAAGGAACAGACTATATGGTTCTGGTCGTGGTGTAGGAGGCCTAACCCGGTCGTGGTGTAGGAGGCCTAACCTGGTCGTGGTGTAGGAGGCCTGTCCTGGTGTAGGAGGCCTAACCTGGTCGTGGTGTAGGAGGCCTGTCCTGGTGTAAGAGGCCTAACGTGGTCGTGGTGTAGGAGGCCTAACCCGGTCGTGGTGTAGGAGGCCTAACCCGGTTGTGGGGTAGGAGGCCTAACCGGTCGTGGGGTAGGAGGCCTAACCTGGTCGTGGTGTAGGAGGCCTAACCCGGTCGTGGTGTAGGAGGCCTAACCTGGTCGTGGTGTAGGAGGCCTAACCCGGTCGTGGTGTAGGAGGCCTAACCCGGTCGTGGTGTAGGAGGCCTAACCCGGTCGTGGTGTAGGAGGCCTAACCTGGTCGTGGTGTAGGAGGCCTGTCCTGGTGTAGGAGGCCTGTCCTGGTGTAGGAGGCCTGTCCTGGTGTAGGAGGCCTAACCTGGTCGTGGTGTAGGAGGCCTAACCTGGTCGTGGGGTAGGAGGCCTAACGTGGTCGTGGGGTAGGAGGCCTAACGTGGTCGTGGGGTAGGAGGCCTAACGTGGTCGTGGGGTAGGAGGCCTAACGTGGTCGTGGGGTAGGAGGCCTAACGTGGTCGTGGGGTAGGAGGCCTAACGTGGTCGTGGGGTAGGAGGCCTAACGTGGTCGTGGGGTAGGAGGCCTAACGTGGTCGTGGGGAAGGAGGCCTAACCTGGTCGTGGTGTAGGAGGCCTAACCTGGTCGTGGTGTAGGAGGCCTAGCCTGGTCGTGGTGTAGGAGGCCTGTCGTGGTGTAGGAGGCCTAACCTGGTCGTGGTGTAGGAGGCCTGTCGTGGTGTAGGAGGCCTAACCTGGTCGTGGTGTAGGAGGCCTAACGTGGTGTAGGAGGCCTAACCTGGTCGTGGTGTAGGAGGCCTAACCTGGTGTAGGAGGCCTAACCTGGTCGTGGTGTAGGAGGCCTAACCTGGTTGTGGGGTAGGAGGCCTAACCTGGTCGTGGTGTAGGAGGCGTAGCAGGGTCTGAGCTGAGAGCAGGCTTTGGCACTGGGTCCACCCCAGGAGTAGCAGGAGGCGAGACAGAGGCTGGAACTCCCCCTTCAGCAGGTCCTCTAGCCTACAGAACTCCTCCCTCTTCACCAGGTCCAGAGCAGTCACCTGAGGAGGGGGAAAAGTGGGGTTATGACTGAGGCCGTGTCACAAAATGGCACCCTAATCCCTATATAGTACACAACATTTGACCAGAGCCCGAGTGCACTATATAGGGAATAGGGTGCCATTTTAGTTACAGCCATAAACAGAAAAGGTGTCTTATACACAAGCAACTCATCTTATATAGTACCTGTTGATATCAGGATAACAAGAGTTACAGTACCTGTGTTGATATTACACGCTATTACAGTATTACGCACATTACACCACTATTACACCACTATTACCACACTATTACACACTATTACACACTATTACACACTATTACACACTATTACACACTATTACACACTATTACACACTATTACACACTATTACACACTATTACACTATTACTCACCAGGACCCGTTCGAGGAAGTGCTTGCCGCTGCTAAGGCACTCAAAGTAAATGGTTTTCCAGACGGAAGGCCGGTCCCCATGACAACACAAGCCCAGCAGTAACTTCTCCGCTTCAGGAAGATCCACTGGGATGAAGGGAGGAGGAAAAGGCGGGAAAAAAAGGAAGCTAGCGTCAAGGCTTCCACGTTGTTGATACCCCAGACCAGAGGTACAACCATACCAGAGGTACAACCATACCAGAGGTACAACCAGAGGTACAACCAGAGGTACAACCAGAGGTACAACCAGAGGTACAACCAGAGGTACAACCAGAGGTACAACCATACCAGAGGTACAACCATACCAGAGGTACAACCATACCAGAGGTACAACCATACCAGAGGTACAACCAGAGGTACAACCAGAGGTACAACCAGAGGTACAACCAGACCAGAGGTACAACCATACCAGAGGTACAACCATACCAGAGGTACAACCATACCAGAGGTACAACCATACCAGAGGTACAACCATACCAGAGGTACAACCATACCAGAGGTACAACCATACCAGAGGTACAACCATACCAGAGGTACAACCATACCAGAGGTACAACCATACCAGAGGTACAACCATACCAGAGGTACAACCATAGAGGTACAACCATACCAGAGGTACAACCATACCAGAGGTACAACCATACCAGAGGTACAACCATACCAGAGGTACAACCATACCCGAGGTACAACCATACCCGAGGTACAACCATACCAGAGGTACAACCATACCAGAGGTACAACCAGAGGTACAACCATACCAGAGGTACAACCATACCAGAGGTACAACCAGAGGTACAACCATACCAGAGGTACAACCATACCAGAGGTACAACCATACCAGAGGTACAACCATACCAGAGGTACAACCATACCCGAGGTACAACCATACCCGAGGTACAACCAGACCAGAGGTACAACCAGACCAGAGGTACAACCATACCAGAGGTACAACCAGACCAGAGGTACAACCATACCAGAGGTACAACCAGACCAGAGGTACAACCATACCAGAGGTACAACCAGAGGTACAACCATACCAGAGGTACAACCAGAGGTACAACCATACCAGAGGTACAACCAGAGGTACAACCATACCAGAGGTACAACCAGAGGTACAACCATACCAGAGGTACAACCAGAGGTACAACCATACCAGAGGTACAACCAGAGGTACAACCATACCAGAGGTACAACCAGAGGTACAACCATACCAGAGGTACAACCAGAGGTACAACCATACCAGAGGTACAACCAGAGGTACAACCATACCAGAGGTACAACCATACCAGAGGTACAACCATACCAGAGGTACAACCATACCAGAGGTACAACCAGACCAGAGGTACAAGCAGAGGTACAACCATACCAGAGGTACAAGCAGAGGTACAACCATACCAGAGGTACAACCATACCAGAGGTACAACCATACCAGAGGTACAACCATACCAGAGGTACAACCAGACCAGAGGTACAACCAGACCAGAGGTACAACCATACCAGAGGTACAACCATACCAGAGGTACAACCATACCAGAGGTACAACCATACCAGAGGTACAACCATAGAAGTACAACCATACCCGAGGTACAACCATACCCGAGGTGCAACCATACCCGAGGTACAACCATACCAGAGGTACAACCATACCAGAGGTACAACCAGAGGTACAACCATACCAGAGGTACAACCAGAGGTACAACCAGAGGTACAACCATACCAGAGGTACAACCATACCAGAGGTACAACCAGAGGTACAACCATACCAGAGGTACAACCATACCAGAGGTACAACCATACCAGAGGTACAACCATACCAGAGGTACAACCATACCAGAGGTACAACCAGACCCGAGGTACAACCATACCAGAGGTACAACCATACCAGAGGTACAACCATACCAGAGGTACAACCAGAGGTACAACCATACCAGAGGTACAACCATACCCGAGGTACAACCAGAGGTACAACCAGACCAGAGGTACAACCAGACCAGAGGTACAACCATACCAGAGGTACAACCATACCAGAGGTACAACCATACCAGAGGTACAACCATACCAGAGGTACAACCATACCAGAGGTACAACCATACCAGAGGTACAACCATACCCGAGGTACAACCATACCAGAGGTACAACCATACCAGAGGTACAACCATACCAGAGGTACAACCATACCAGAGGTACAACCATACCAGAGGTACAACCATACCAGAGGTACAACCATACCAGAGGTACAACCATACCAGAGGTACAACCATACCAGAGGTACAACCATACCAGAGGTACAACCATACCAGAGGTACAACCATACCAGAGGTACAACCATACCAGAGGTACAACCATACCAGAGGTACAACCATACCAGAGGTACAACCATACCAGAGGTACAACCAGAGGTACAACCAGAGGTACAACCATACCAGAGGTACAACCATACCAGAGGTACAACCATACCAGAGGTACAACCATACCAGAGGTACAACCATACCAGAGGTACAACCATACCAGAGGTACAACCATACCAGAGGTACAACCATACCAGAGGTACAACCATACCAGAGGTACAACCATACCAGAGGTACAACCATACCAGAGGTACAACCATACCAGAGGTACAACCATACCAGAGGTACAACCATACCAGAGGTACAACCAGACCAGAGGTACAACCATACCAGAGGTACAACCATACCAGAGGTACAACCAGAGGTACAACCATACCAGAGGTACAACCATACCAGAGGTACAACCATACCAGAGGTACAACCAGAGGTACAACCATACCAGAGGTACAACCATACCAGAGGTACAACCAGAGGTACAACCATACCAGAGGTACAACCATACCAGAGGTACAACCAGACCAGAGGTACAACCATACCAGAGGTACAACCATACCAGAGGTACAACCAGAGGTACAACCATACCAGAGGTACAACCATACCAGAGGTACAACCATACCAGAGGTACAACCAGAGGTACAACCATACCAGAGGTACAACCATACCAGAGGTACAACCATACCAGAGGTACAACCATACCAGAGGTACAACCATACCAGAGGTACAACCATACCAGAGGTACAACCATACCAGAGGTACAACCAGAGGTACAACCATACCAGAGGTACAACCAGAGGTACAACCATACCAGAGGTACAACCAGAGGTACAACCATACCAGAGGTACAACCATACCAGAGGTACAACCATACCAGAGGTACAACCATACCAGAGGTACAACCATACCAGAGGTACAACCATACCAGAGGTACAACCATACCAGAGGTACAACCATACCCGAGGTACAACCATACCCGAGGTACAACCATAGAGGTACAACCATACCAGAGGTACAACCATACCAGAGGTACAACCATACCCGAGGTACAACCATACCCGAGGTACAACCATACCAGAGGTACAACCATACCCGAGGTACAACCATACCCGAGGTACAACCATACCCGAGGTACAACCATACCCGAGGTACAACCATACCAGAGGTACAACCATACCCGAGGTACAACCAGAGGTACAACCATACCAGAGGTACAACCATACCAGAGGTACAACCAGAGGTACAACCACACCAGAGGTACAACCATACCAGAGGTACAACCATACCCGAGGTACAACCATACCCGAGGTACAACCATACCCGAGGTACAACCATACCCGAGGTACAACCATACCCGAGGTACAACCATACCAGAGGTACAACCATACCAGAGGTACAACCATACCCGAGGTACAACCATACCAGAGGTACAACCATACCAGAGGTACAACCATACCAGAGGTACAACCATACCAGAGGTACAACCATACCAGAGGTACAACCATACCAGAGGTACAACCATACCCGAGGTACAACCATACCCGAGGTACAACCATACCAGAGGTACAACCATACCAGAGGTACAACCATACCAGAGGTACAACCATACCCGAGGTACAACCATACCCGAGGTACAACCATACCCGAGGTACAACCATACCCGAGGTACAACCATACCAGAGGTACAACCATACCAGAGGTACAACCATACCAGAGGTACAACCATACCAGAGGTACAACCATACCAGAGGTACAACCATACCAGAGGTACAACCATGGTCCTGAGGTAAACCATACCCGAGGTACAACCATACCCGTCTGTGTACAACCATACCCTGGTACAACCATACCCGAGGTACAACCATACCAGAGGTACAACCATACCAGAGGTACAACCATACCAGAGGTACAACCATACCAGAGGTACAACCATACCAGAGGTACAACCAGAGGTACAACCATACCAGAGGTACAACCATACCAGAGGTACAACCATACCAGAGGTACAACCATCTACAGCCTACACATAGCCTACATTCATAACTGTTAAGGCACTAGCTATATATACACATGTTTAAAAAACATCTTTCTCCTCTACACACAACTGTAAGATAACTGTTAAAGTACAAGGCCAGAAATTGATCAATGCGCTTTGGTCTCTGTCAAAGAAACCTGATAAAGTCACGTCTGTGTAAAGTCACGTCTGTGTAAAGTCACGTCTGTGTAAAGTCACGTCTGTGTAAAGTCACGTCTGTGTAAAGTCACTGTAAAGTCACGTCTGTGTAAAGTCACGTCTGTGTAAAGTCAAGTTTGTGTAAAGTTAAAGGGAAAGTTCAGCCAAATTAAGAAGTGACATATTGGTTTCCTTAGTGTGTAAGCGGTCTATAGACAAGGTATGACAGCAATCCATGTTTTGATTAAGTTTCCCAGTTTCCACACGCTAACGTTTTAGCTTTTGTGGCACAAATCCCATTCAAGTCATGGGAGCAATATTAGCATTTTTCGCGCATCATATTCGAAATATCTCTAAAGTGACATTGTTGAGCTTCACAATCAATTTTAGATACTTTCGGATTATTTGGACAACTTTTAAAAAATGCTAATATCGATCCCATGACTAGAATGGGATTTGTTCCACAAAAGCTAAAACAGTAGCATGAGGAAACACTACCGGGGGAAACTAAAGCATGGATTGCTGTCATACTTTGTCCATAGACTGTTTATAGGGTAAGGATTACCAATGTGTCATTTTGCAAAAGTTCAATTTAAAAGCAAATCTGTGATTACTAAAACAATTACTTTTAAATGAATGATAGCAATTGATTCTCGCAAAATATAACCCCTAAATACCTCATGAGCTTAGTTTAACGGTCGTACCCCATCAGAAATGTAATATAAGGCAACAGTAAACATGTCCCCTCCGCAAGCCCCTTGGTTTATATGCATTACAGTTCATTAAGATTGCATGTCTACTTACATTAACTATATCATTATTAAATATATGCCTACTGTATGACAGCTAGCAAATTAATTAGCTAACTAACGTTAGTCTGCCTAGCTGGAACTTCTGAAGAAGGAACAATTTTTTATTTCTACAATTTCCAAAAGATAAACAAAACAAAAACATCATTACTTTTTACGAGACGTGTTTGTGCCATCATGTGCATTAGTAGCACCATTTCTAACTGATTTACATTCGTATGTTGACTCCATTTTGATGTCGAGCTCTTACATTTTTGGTTGACTTTTCTTAGCAGATTGAATTATGGGACGTTTCAAGCCCCGAAGTGAACATAAAATTGTACACGCGACAAAACTCCATTCAAAAATGATGTGCTTACGATGCAAACTTCACTTGCTTGGCTAATCATTTGGACCGATGACAAATAAGCTCCCCCCCCTTCCCCCCTCCAAGGGCACAAGGCGAGGAGGGTAAGTGGACTAGGGAGTGTCATTGTTGAGTTTTAACCGTAGTCCATGTCACGTTCCAAAAGACTCTTTGGTAAAAGGCAAGGCGTTAGAATGAGAGGAATGCCAGCTAAATAGACCGGTACTCAGACGAGAAGGCAGTCGGAAGGCAAGATCGTGTGGGACCATTCTAGCCAATGAGAGGGCAGACATGCGTGTGAACAACAGGTACAACTCCGATATTTTTTTTTTTTTTTTTTTTATCAAAGTTGCCAGGATGTCACATGACCTATTTATCAGTACACGCGTAACAACCTAAACACGATGAAACTTACATTAAAGTAAATTACAATTTTATTAACCGAATTCAACAAACAGTCATAGACCTCCGTACATAAACTCCTGGATTGATGAGCAGAGAAAAAAACATCACCAACTGCCGTAGAAGACAGATTTTGGGCCAAGTTATCCCTCTCTCTTCTCTTCTTCCTCTCTGGTGTGACTCACACGTTTCAGTTGATTAATATAGCTCACGCCTAAGGCCAAATCGGTATAAGTTTAGAAAATACCGGACACCTATGGAAAGACGCATCTTTCGTCCAAGTTTTGTCAAAAACTTTTTTTTTTTTTTTTTTTTTTTTTTTAATCGGGGCTAGTGCCGTATCTGAGATATCGTGTGTGACTAACGTACGAACGGAGACCCGATGTACAGTATCCTCCCTGATTTCATCTAGGGAGACAATAAGCTTGTTTTCGATCCACTGTTTGTAAACAACGCTATTGTAAACAAACATAATTTCAAAACATGGTTGTAACTATACTGTTGATCTCATGGATGGTCAGCCCTCGTGTCTATAGCTTCGTCTATGAATTCGAGAGTGGTTACTCTTAACCACATGGTGGGTTGACCACGTTGTTGTTGTTTGAACTGCAGATTGCCCCTTTTAGGTTTCAGGTAAATTATAAGGAAGTAAAAGTCAATCCTCACCCTGGGTGCTGGGAGTCTCTCTCAGTAGTCGGTCTCTGTGCAGCCTGAGTGCTGTAGAGCAGTAACGGGAGAGCAAGGTTTGACAGCGGGGCCGTAGCAGGGAGCTCAGGACCCTCTCTTCTCTCAGGGGCCCGTGTCTGGACCTCCACAGGGCCTCACACAGGGCCTCCACCCCGCCTCCTCCACCTCGCTCCGACCTCAGGGGCATCAGGGCTAGGACCACACACATCTCCTCCGCCCAGCCCTCCATCTTCTCTGAGCCTGAACCAAGATGCTCCACTCTCTCCATCAGGTATCTGATGAATGTGTCCTTTAATAGACATAATAATACATTTGATATAAACCCCGGGGGGGGGGGGGGGGTAAAAGAATTACAATTAAAAGCTACCTGCAGGATGTGGTTCCCTGTGTTAACACTACTGGGGTGGTCCTCCAGGAAGCTAACCAGAGCCTGGGCCACTCTGGGTCTCTTCTGGTCCAACAAGGCCTCGAGACAGGTCTCTATCCCTGGACTCTGAGCATCGCCCGCCCCGGTGACCCCTGATCCCTTTCTCTCCTCCGACTGGGTGGTTAGGAAGGCCTGGTGGAGTTCCTGAGGACGATGAACATATTAAAAATATACTCTACGATATTAACTAGAAAATAACCTTATGGTTTTGTATCAATAGCCGTAATTGTTGAAGTTAACTTTATGATCTCTATAAAATGTTATGCTTGTCTGTTTTTTTTCTTTTTTAGAAAATAAGAAATATAAACCTTGAGCGTTGTCTCTGGCACCTCGTCTCCTAGCTCCTCTAGAAGCAGCAGGAACTCTAGTTCTCTCCTGACTGAAACAGAAACCTCTTCCTTGGTCCATTTCTCCAGGACTTGAAGCCAAAGCCAGGCCAGTTTGTGAGGGCTGCCCACACTCTCCCATCTACAATACACACAAAGATAATTATATAACCAATTGATATAACCAATTGATATTGGCTAATCAATTACAACCCGAAACTACCAGGAACATGAAAACAATGCATCAGCATTTCTCGCCACCAAAACACCCTCCTCCTCACTCTCCCTCCTCCCCCTTGTCGTCGTCGTCGTCATCATCCTCCTCCCTCCTCCCCCTCCTCCTCGTCATCATCATCCTCCTCCCCCTCATCCTCCTCCTCCCCCTCATCATCCTCCTCATCATCCTCCTCCTCCTCCTCCCTCCCCTCCTCCTCCTCCCCCTCCCCCTCCTCCTCCTCGTCATCCTACTCCTCCCCCTCATCATCCTACTCCTCCCCCTCATCATCATCCTCCTCCTCCCCCATCCTCCTCCCTCCCCCTCCCCCTCCTCCTCCTCCCTCTCCTCCTCCTCCCTCCCCTCCTCCCTCCCCTCCTCCCTCCCCCCCCCCCTCCTCCTCCTCCTCCTCCTCCCCCTCCTCCTCCTCCTCCTCCTCCTCCTCCCCCCCTCCTCCTCCTCCTCCTCCTCCTCCAGCCTAACTCACTCTAGCGGGTAAAGGTAGGTGATGATGTCCCGTAGCCGTTGTGACACTTCTCCTCCTCCCCCTCCTCCTCGTCATCATCCTCCTCCTCCTCCTCCTCCCCCCATCCTCCTCCCTCCCCTCCTCCCTCCCCCTCCTCCCTCCCCCTCCCTCCCCTCCTCCTCCCCCTCCTCCTCCCCTCCCTCCTCCCCCTCCTCCTCCTCGTCATCATCCTCCTCCCCCCTCATCCTCCTCCTCCCTCCTCCTCCTCCCCCATCCTCCTCCCTCCCCCCACTCCTCCCCCCCTCCTCCTCCTCCTCCTCCTCCTCCTCCAGCCTAACTCACTCTAGCGGGTAAAGGTAGGTGATGATGTCCCGTAGCCGTTGTGACACTTCTCCCCCTCCCCCTCGTCATCATCCTCCTCCCCCTCATCATCCTCCTCCTCCTCCTCCTCCCCCTCCTCCTCCCTCCCTCCCCTCCTCCTCCCTCCCTCCCTCCCCTCCCTCCCCCTCCCCTCCCCTCCTCCTCTCCTCCTCCTCCTCCCCCTCCCCCTCCTCCTCCTCCCCCTCCCTCCCCTCCTCCTCCTCCTCCTCCCTCCCCTCCTCCTCCCCTCCTCCTCCTCCCCCCCTCCTCCTCCCTCCTCCTCCTCCTCCTCCTCCCTCCTCCTCCTCCTCCCTCCCCTCCTCCTCCTCCTCCCCTCCCTCCCTCCCCTCCTCCTCCTCCTCCTCCCTCCCCTCCTCCTCCTCCTCCTCCTCCTCCTCCTCCCCCCCCTCCTCCTCCTCCTCCTCCTCCTCCTCCCCCCCTCCTCCTCCTAACTCACTCTAGCGGGTAAGGGTAGGTGATGATGGCCTTGATGATGTCCCGTAGCCGTTGTGACACTTCTCCTCCCCCTCCTCCTCCCTCCTCCCCTCCTCCCCCTCCCCTCCCCCCCCTCCTCCTCCTCCTCCCAGCCTAACTCACTCTAGCGGATAAGGGTAGGTGATGATGGCCTTGATGATGTCCCGTAGCCGTTGTGACACTTCTCCTCCCTCCTCCTTCCCCTCCCTCCTCCTCCTCCCCCTCCTCCTCCTCCCTCCCCTCCTCCTCCTCCCTCCCCTCCTCCTCCTCCCTCCTCCTCCTCCTGCCTAACTCACTCTAGCGGGTAAGGGTAGGTGATGATGGCCTTGATGATGTCCCGTAGCCGTTGTGACACTTCTCCTCCAGCGTCACACAGCTGAGGCACACAGGCCCCAGCCAGTTCCCACTCCGCATTCTGCAGACACCGAGTGAAGAAATCAAACAGCTCCTGTAGGGAGGTCTGTGCCTCGCAGCCGTACGGGTGCATGTCCGTCTCCTCCTTCTCCTCCTCCTCTGGTTTAATCACAGTCTGGTCACCTCAGGGTCAAGGGTTCACACCCCCCCCGTCTTTCACGGCATGGCAGGGAAGGAGTAATAACCAGGAGCTGGGGGGGGGGATTAAATACAGGATTTTATCAGTTAACATCTAAGAGATGCTTTTATCTAAAAAAAAAAAAAAGACATACATTTTTTTTTCTTATGGCTTGCACCCGCGGGAATTGAACCCACGACCCTTGGTGTTGCAGGTTCCAGGCACAGAGGACCACGAGCTGAGAAACGCTCAACTTCGTTCTCTGTGTTTGACACAGTCTCTCATACCAGATATAATGAGCCAGCCTGTCTGCATTCCTGGTTGATGTCACCGTTAGCTTACCTGTGTAATATTGACATAAGCGTGTTCTGCAAACACGGCCCCGTTTTATCATCAATTGCCGTGCGGATCAATGGATCAGCTCATTACCTCTGGCAAGTTAAATGTTAACTCAAAGATGTGTATTTGTATTTATTTTTTTTTGCAATAAAGATGGTGACGCTACAATAATACACATTTACAATAGGCCTATATCTAAACACATACAGGGAATTTGGAAAGTATTCAGACCCCTGGACTTTTTCCACATTTTGTTAAGTTACAGACTTATTCTAAAATTGATTTAAGTATTATTTTTCCTCATCAAACTAAACACAATACTCCATAATGACATAGTGAAACCATGTTTTTAGAAATTTTTGCAAATGTTTTTTTTTTAATTAAAAAATACCTTATTTACATAAGTATTCAGACCCTTTGGTATGAGACTCGAAATTGAGCTCAGGTGCATCTTGTTTCCATTGATCACCCTTGAGATGTTTTGACAACTTTATTGACATCCTGAGTGCTCTGGAGCAGGTTCTCAGACTGGGGTGAAGGTTCACCTTCCAACAGCACAACGACCCTAAGCACACAGCCAAGACAACGCAGGAGTGGCTTTGGGAAAAGTCTCTGAATGTCCATGAGTGGACCAGCCAGAGCCCAGACTTCAACCCGATCGAACATCTCTGGAGAGACCTGAAAATAGCTGTCAGTAACGCTCCCCATTCAATCTGACAGAGCTTGAGAGGATCTGCAGAGAAGAATGGGAGAACCTCCCCAAATACAGGTGTACCGAGCTTGTAGCATCATACCCAAGAAGACTGGAGGCTGTAATCGCTGCTTCAACAAAGTACTGAGTAAAGGGTCTGAGTACTTACGTAAATGTAATTTTTCAATTAGACATGTTTTATACATTCGCAAACATTTCTAAAAACCTGTTTTTGCTTTGTCATTATGGAGTATTGTGATGTCATGATGGGGTATTGTGATGTCATGATGGGGTATTGTGATGTCATGATGGGGTATTGTGATGTCATGATGGGGTATTGTGATGTCATGATGGGGTATTGTGTGTAGATTGACGAGGGAAAAAAACAATTGAATCAATTTTAGAAAAATGCTGTAACGTAACAAAATGTGGAGAAAGTCAAGGGGTCTGAATACTTTCCGAATGCTCTGTACGTAGTTGGTTTTATTCAAACACTGTCTAAATATGGAAAAATAAGGTTAAACATTTCGACCAATCGATTGGGCAAAAGAACTAGACGACTCTCAGTCGGGGACAGCCCTAATGCATTTCATGGTTAACCTCAGCTTGTAAACCAACAGACTGGCTGGTGCAGGCAGTGAGCTGTTTGTTGAGTTGCTGGGCAACCGAGTGGCTGGCCCAGTTAGACAGAATGAGATTTAGCTAAAAAGAAATGCATTGTCAGAAATGCTACAAAAAGGTAGCACATTGATTCTTAAATGGACAGAAACGTGCACGTGAGAACAATTAATTGCAAACTTAATTTAAAAACTGTTTCACCTATGAATTTTGTCAATCCCCCCCAAAAAATGTTTTATCCAATGGTCACTAGTCTTGTTTTAATCTACCGTCTAAAATTGTAGCTATTTTAGCGCAGAAAATACTGCGACAGCTCATGACGAGGCGGGGATTGTGTTTGTGTACCACCAATAGAGTTGATTTTGCGAATTTTCATCGGTTTAGATTAAGAATGCACAATATGTCGGTGAACATATCGTAATCGGCAGATATTAGATAAAAATGCCAACATCGGTATCGGGCCTGATGCTTAACGCCGATGTTAAAAACCGGATGTCAAAGCTACCGAGCATACCTATATAACACGTAGGTAGATGACGTTATGACGCCACGTAAAAGTTTACGCTACACGTGCAACACAGCATTCCTAACCTAGTCCACAACGTCTGCTGTGTGGATCGAGCAGTCAACAAGACGAGCAGTCATTTGAAAGAGTAAGAACATTTCCGCGAGACAACTCAAAAGGGCGAAATCCATTAACGCCAAGATAAATGGAAGTCATTGCCCTTGACAATCAACCGTTCTCTGCCGAGTGTGATGTTGGCTTTCGTCGACTGGTCGAGCACCGGGTACACGCTACCAAGTGCGCTATTTTTCAGATGTTGCCCTACCAGAGTTGCACAGTAATTGCATCATTGCTATTAGCTTCATGACATACATACTATGAAACTCCGTTTGGGTCTTTACATGTCAAAAAAGACACAGTAGCGCTGTCGAAGCTGGAGAAAAAAAAAGTCTGCAAACAAGAAAAACAACAGGCCACGTACGATGTGTTTACACTACCGCGTTGGTAATAAAGCATCATTTGTTCAACCTCAACTTCTGGGCTAGCTAGCTTTAGCTTTGTTCCTAGCTAGCATCAATACAACCAGCCTGAAAACAACGATCAGTAGAAACTGCAATCATTGTGCTGGGGACAATAAAAATTCATTTTAAAATGCGACTCGTTTCAGGAAACTAGGCATATGTCGGGCGTCGCTACTCCACAGGAGAGCCATTTGAACCCTACTCCACAGGAGAGCCATTTGAACCCTACTCCACAAGAGATCCATTTGAACCCTACTCCACAGGAGATCCATTTGAACCCTACTCCACAGGAGAGCCATTTGAACCCTACTCCACAGGAGAGCCATTTGAACCCTACTCCACAGGAGAGCCATTTGAACCCTACTCCACATGAGAGCCATTTGAACCCTACTCCACATGAGAGCCATTTGAACCCTACTCCACATGAGAGCCATTTGAACCCTACTCCACATGAGAGCCATTTGAACCCTACTCCACAGGAGAGCCATTTGAACCCTACTCCACAGGAGAGCCATTTGAACCCTACTCCACAGGAGAGCCATTTGAACCCTACTCCACAGGAGAGCCATTTGAACCCTACTCCACAGGAGATCCATTTGAACCCTACTCCACAGGAGATCCATTTGAACCCTACTCCACAGGAGAGCCATTTGAACCCTACTCCACAGGAGAGCCATTTGAACCCTACTCCACAGGAGAGCCATTTGAACCCTACTCCACAGGAGAGCCATTTGAACCCTACTCCACAGGAGAGCCATTTGAACCCTACTCCACAGGAGAGCCATTTGAACCCTACTCCACAGGAGAGCCATTTGAACCCTACTCCACAGGAGAGCCATTTGAACCCTACTCCACAGGAGAGCCAATTGAAACCTACTCCACAGGAGAGCCAATTGAAACCTACTCCTTGGCCAGAGCATCCAGTGTGTGCTCTGAAAGCGTCGAGAGCGAAACCCTCTGAATTTACGAATGCCCAGAGTGCACTCTGGCACTCCAGACTAAATTTACGAATACACCCGTAGTATAAACCAGCCTTAAGTCTTGAAATCTTCGGTTGTTTAGTACATGGCCTGACACGTGAATCCTTAAAGAGATGGGTGGGGCTAAAGCTTAGGAGGATGTGAACGATGCTGAATGGGTGGGGCTAAAGCTTAAGAGGTTGTGAACGATGCTGAATGGGTGGGGCTAAAGCTTAGGAGGATGTGAACAATGCTGAATGGGTGGGGCTAAAGCTTAAGATGGTGTGAACGATGCTGAATGGGTGTAGACAAAGAAGATCTCTCCAGTAGGTGTACCAAAACATTAAAAGGGGCATTTTCTCAAAAGTGAGTTTACAAGTTGATCAACTTTCAAAGCAGAACGACTTTCCCTTTTTGATCCTCAACTGTAGTGTATGATGTACCATTTTCTAGCTCTGAGTCTCTACTTTTATCCAATGTAAAACATTTAAAAAACACAATATAAAGTGTTGCTACATAAGACCGAATCGTGCCTGTCTGTCATAAATATGCAGTTGTCACACGACACAAAGCCACAGATGTCTGAAGTTTTGAGGAAGCGTGCAATTGGCATGCTGACTGCAGGAATGTGCACCAGAGCAGTTGGCAGAGAATGTTACGTTAATTTATCTACCATAACCCACCTTCAATGTCGTATTAGATCATTTGGCAATGCGTCCAACCGGCCTCACAACCGCAGACCACGTGCATGGCGTTGTGTGGGCGAGCGATTTGCTGTGATGTCAACATTGTGAACAGAGCGCCCCGTTGTAGCGGTGGGGTTATTGGTATGGGCAGGCAGAAGCTATATAAAACAAACACAATTCTGTTTTATTGATGACAATTTGAACGCACAGAGATATCAATTTTAAAAAAGATGCTGAGGCCCCTTTTCGATTTGATTTGATGATTTGAAGATACTGAGGCCCCTTTTCGTGCCATTCAGCCATTCACCAGACGTGTCACCCGGTGAGCATGTTTGGGATGCTCTGGATTGACGTGTACGACAGCTTGTTTTCCAGTTCCAGCCAATAAAACAGCAAGTTGGCCATTGGAGAGGAGAGGGACAACGTTCCACAGGCCACAATCAACAGCCTGATCAACTCCACACCAAGTAGACGTACCTTTATTTAACTGGGCAGGTCAGTTAAGAACAAATTCTTATTTTCAATGACGGCCTAGGAACAGTGGGTTAACTGCCTGTTCAGGGGCAGAACGACAGATTTGTACCTTGTCAGCTCGGGGGTTTGAACTTGCAACCTTCCGGTTACTAGTCCAACACTCTACCCACTAGGCTACGCTGCCGCCCTCATGGTGGTCACACCTGATTAGTGGCAGTCGGTGTCATTTAAGATGAGGGAGGACAATATGTTTTTTTTTCTTCATGATCACGGCCTTATTTCTATCACAACATATTGGATGACTGTCATTCATATTCCATTCAACCAGTTCAATGTAACATTGATAAGTTTAGGCTACTGCATGATACTCTAATGTATCAACGCGTTAGTAAACCTGCTATAATCATGAAGTAACGTTACAGTGTACAGTCAGAAAGCAGTTTAGCACGTACACTGGCGGGCCCCATTCATTTGTTCAAAACTGTTCAACTATACCCATCATGAGGTTGAAACAACCTAGCCTATGAATGAAAGTTTACAACGTAGGTGCACACAGGTCGAAAGAATAATTTGAGGTGACAGACAGTGACACATGGACAGACAGTGACAAATTCAATACAGCCTTGCACACTCTTGCCTGCATCTAGCTGATCTAGGGTGTAATTATTAGTCCAACAGTTGCAAACGAGAGTTTATTGGACAAACTCAGGTACGTTTATTTAGTTTCGTTCTGTTTAAGAAACATCAGTCAACAGAATCGGCAGAATGAATACACCCCTGATCACGCCTAAAACAAAGTTCACTTTCATAGGAGCCACGTGGTCCTTCTCACATCTATTCACCCTCTTCCTGTTCCCTTCATTTGTCAACTTCAATGCAAATCAGCTGTATGTGACCAGGCGAAAAAACCTTTCCAAGCCAAACCATATCATAACCGCTACACACAGCCTACATTGTTGTCACCATATTAGCTAAAGTAACCTCATAGTCCACATAGCTAATAGAACTAACGCGTTAGTAAACCTGCTATAATCATGAAGTACAGTCAGAAAGCAGTTTAGCACGTACACTGGCGGGCCCCATTCATCTGTTCAAAACTGTTCAACTATTGTCTTTCTCTCTTTGAGTCAACTACTCACCACATGTTATGCACTGCAGTGCTAGCTAGCTGTAGCTTATGCTTTCAGTACTAGATTCATCATGTTATGCACTGCGGTGATAGCTAGCTGTAGCTTCTGCTTTCAGTACTAGATTCATCATGTTATGCACTGCAGTGCTAGCTAGCTGTAGCTTCTGCTTTCAGTACTAGATTCATCATGTTATGCACTGCGGTGCTAGCTAGCTGTAGCTTATGCTTTCAGTACTAGATTCATCATGTTATGCACTGCAGTGCTAGCTAGCTGTAGCTTCTGCTTTCAGTACTAGATTCATCATGTTATGCACTGCGGTGCTAGCTAGCTGTAGCTTATGCTTTCAGTACTAGATTCATCATGTTATGCACTGCGGTGATAGCTAGCTGTAGCTTCTGCTTTCAGTACTAGATTCATCATGTTATGCACTGCAGTGCTAGCTAGCTGTAGCTTCTGCTTTCAGTACTAGATTCATCATGTTATGCACTGCAGTGCTAGCTAGCTGTAGCTTATGCTTTCAGTACTAGATTCATCATGTTATGCACTGCGGTGATAGCTAGCTGTAGCTTCTGCTTTCAGTACTAGATTCATCATGTTATGCACTGCAGTGCTAGCTAGCTGTAGCTTCTGCTTTCAGTACTAGATTCATCATGTTATGCACTGCGGTGATAGCTAGCTGTAGTTTATGCTTTCAGTACTAGATTAATTATCTGATCCTTTGATTGGGTTGACAACATGTCAGTTCATGCTGCCAGAGCTCTGATAGGTTGGAGGACATCCTCCGGGAAGTTGTCATAATTACTGTGTAAGTCTATGCAAGGGGGTGAGAACCATGAGCCTCCTAGGTTTTGTATTGAAGTAAATGTACTCAGAGGAGGACGGAAACTAGCTGTCCTCTGACTACACCATAGTGCTACCCTACTGAGTGCTGCTGAGGCTACTGTAGACTTTTAGTACAAAAAGAAGTGTTTCATCAATTATTTGGTGACGTGAATATATTTAGTACAGTTTTGTCTAAAAATGTCCACTTTTATTTCTGTTTTACAATTTTACTTTTATGAAATTCACTGAGGAGGAGCCTCCAATGCATCTGATACTGACTGGTTTTCTGATCCACAACCCCCCCTACCTGTGACCAAAAGATGCATATCTGTATTCCCAGTCATGTGAAATCCATAGATTAGGGACTAATGAATTTATTTCAAATGACTGGATTTCCATACAATAAACTGTAACTCGGTAAAATCTTAGAAATCGTTGCATGTTGCGCAAATATTTTTGTTCAGTGTAGATGGGGTTTTTTAACAATAAGGTTCGTGCTTATTTGAGTGTTGTTAAAAAGAAACGCGACCTAATATCATCATGAGACAACATTACTGACATGACAAAAGCATCATCAAAAATAATAGCCAGCTAGCTAACGTTAGCTGTCAAAAGAAACGGCATTTGCATTCATGAAAGACGTAAGTTAACCGACTAAATCATAAACACATCATGCTGATTAGATGATCAAGAACAACCAATGCACAATAAACAACTAACTTACATTGACTTACTTTCTATCGATGTGAATGTATTCCTTTTTTTTATAATATTTCACTGTTATTTCTTCCCTCTTCCGAATTGTTATGCTTAGCACACAGTGTCCAAGCTAGAGAGTTATGTCATGTGACGAAATCAGCTGATTTCCGCTTGCAGTTCAAAGGTTAAAAGAGAGCTTCGCGCGAGACAGGCTCTACCACGGGTGTATTCATTACGTCTTATTCTGTTGAAAAACGTTGCGCCTGTTGCAAAAAAAGTTCTGAATTGTTCCGAATTGTTTTGCCATTGTTGCAAATCATTTTTCAACAGAAACGAAAGTTTCAACTTGGACAAATTCAGTTAGGTCCCTCCACCTTTCATTGCGTTTGCTCTGTTCGCTTCCGTTTGCTTCTTAAACGTTTAACGGTTTCCGTTGCAAGACGTAATGAATACACCCCAGAGATACCGGATATAATGACGAGATGCTTATGTCTCCGCCCTAACAATGGGATTCGTTGTCCACAGAGCGGGACAGCGGTCTGTTTAAGCTCCCGCCTATTCCTCTCTTTCGATTGGTGGATACATCTCGGTATTTGAATACTGACTTGAATATTCAATGAGGGGTGTTGACGGTCAACCGCCTGTAAAATTGAATGGAGAGTGAGTTGCTAACCTCATGAATATGCATAGGCCATGTCGAATTTCAATAGGAACAATCGGTTCGATGGAATAGGCCTAGAGCTCTATCTTGTGGTCACGTCGGGGATAACAGTTGTTGACAACCTGACATCTCGATCATACCGACAGCGTCATTGCCTTTAGGTACACCGGAAGTACATTATTTTCCAATGAATCGCAGCGTTGCGTTGGAGAGGAAGTTGCAGTGAGTTCTGTGTGGTGCGTAACAAACTAGGGGGTTACTAGCCCCTTGCGCAAAATAGTACGCAGCCGTATCTGGATATGTGTGCAACGAAAGTTCAACATTCACCTTCTGTTACCATTTCTGTCAAGCCATATACTTATAGCATAAGTTCGATAAATCCAACGTATGCACCACACAGAACGCACTGAAACTTCCTCTGCAACACAATGCATAAAGTTCTGACCTGCTACGTTAATTCTCCTAACCTGTTACGTTAATTCTCCTAACCTGCTATGTAAATTAACCTAACCTGCTACGTTAATTATCCTAACCTGCTACGTTAATTCTCCTAACCTGCTACGTTAATTCTCCTAACCTGCTACGTTAATTCTCCTAACCTGCTACGTTAATTCTCCTAACCTGCTACGTTAATTCACCTAACCTGCTGCGTTAATTCTCCTAACCTGCTACGTTAATTCTCCTAACCTGCTACGTTAATTCTCCTAACCTGCTACGTTAGTTCTCCTAACCTGCTACATTAATTCTCCTAACCTTCTCCTAACGTTAATTCTCCTAACCTGCTGCGTTAATTCTCCTAACCTGCCATGTAAATTAACCTAACCTGTTATATAAACAAACCATCCGTGGCAACAAACCATTAGTATATTAGTATATACACTATACACTTAGTGTATACACTTAGTATATACACTCTTTCCTGACACTCTTTCAGTAACAGTCATAATACCCATAAAACCTAGAGGTCAAACAAGGAAATGGTTCCAATCATTTTCCCACCATTCATTCCCCCCCCTCACAGAGGTTTTTAGGAACACTTAAAATAAGGGTTGTGTTTAGTGTTTACAAAATGTTTACATATCATACTAAATGCGGGGTCTCAGATTTTTACATACAGAATAATACAAAATGCACTGAGACCAGGTTTCTGGCCAGGATAAACTAAGCTGTAGCATTGTGTGTGGGATATTTATATCCCATTTGTTTGTCAGAAAAAAATGTGACAACTGGTTTGTATTCAAACTTGGGATGACCTACACTTTCTCAATCCAAAATGATTAACTGGAATAAACCAATTAACACAATAGCTAACAGACTTGAGTTAATGTTTTATTGAGACCTACAGTTGAATAGGGCAGGACTACACGATTCAAACCTGCATACAGGAAGCTCAGCTTTTTATTGTCCAATCATATGTTTGCTTTCGCTGTGTCTGTTTATAGGGGGAAAAATAGTTCTTAGCTGCAGTTTGACAGGGTTTTCATCCTCCCCAAGACCGGGAGTTTTTACAGGAGTTTTATTCAAACCATATGATATGACTAGAGAAACTCGGGTCTCATCATAGCCCATATTACATCTTTTTACAACAGATGAATCACGTCATACCGTATAAGGTCCGGAGTTTTACCTGGTTAGGTGACCAGATCAGGAAAAACTACAGGCCCCAGAAATGTTTTTTTTTGTGGGGGTTTTTGCCACTTCACTCTGGGACCTGTGGTCTCTCTCTAGTTCATCTAGGCTGTTTACTACTGTAAAGTGTGTCCAATTAAATGAGAGACGTTTAAGGCCTATAGCCTACTTTGCCAGTGTGAAACGATCACACTCAGAAAAAGTGAGGAATTTATTCAGCAATGATCATGGTATTGAAATAGGAAATATTTTCTAACTATTTTAGGGTGCAAAGATGAAGAAGAAAATAAATCTTCGCTCTTCTCACTAATGGCAAATGATTGCATCTTGTTATTTTATTTACCTGTTTTTTTTGTTATAAATAAGCATGTCATCATATCTCCCATTTACAGAAAATAGTAGGCTATTTAAAAATAAAAAAGTTTAACCTTTGTTTAACTAGGCAAGTCAGTTAAGAACAAATTTTTATTTACAAAGACGGCCGACCCCAGACAACGCTGGGCCAATTGTGCGCCGCCCTACTGGACTACCAATCACAGCCGGATGCGATGCAGCCTGGATTCCAACCACGGTACTGCAGTGACACATCTTGTACTGAGATGGAGTGTCTTAGACCACTGCGCCACTCTATTGCCTGCTTGCGATGCTATTAGAAACGGTACGTTCACACGGTCTAAAGTTTGCGGGAAGCTAAGCACACACGTCAAGTTCAGTGTTTATAAATGACAACTTTGGCTTGAAAACTGGCGCACGCATTTTTTAGGGTATATTTTGTACGTACGCAACGTTTCAAAATGAGTCCCCAGGTCACAGAACTGCTGGAGAAGATAAGAGGACATGGTGGAACAATTGCAAGTCCAATTAATATGACGTAACAACATACTGATCAATGTTTTCTATAAATCAATAATTCTGTTTTCTGAATAACAAGGCACTCCATATAACAACAGTTTCAAGCATTGCACAATTTTGTAGATTAAAGGTTCTTCGGAAAAACAACAGGTACAAGAACCTTACAGTGACATGCTTACTTACAAGCCCTTAACCAACAATGCGGTTTTAAGAAAAATAAGTGTTAATTATTTTTTATTTATTAAAGAGCAGCAGTAAAATAACAGTTGCGAGGCTATATACAGGTGGTACTGGTACAGAGTCAATGTGTGGGGTTACTCGAGGTAGTATGTACATGTAGGTAGAGTTAAAGTGACTATGCATAGATAATAAACAGAGAGTAGCAGCAGCGTAAAAGAGGGGGAGGGGGGCAATGCAAATAGTCTGGGGAGCCATTTGATTCGCTGGTAATAGCTGTGGCTACAGCTGTGAGACCCAAACCGTTGCTGGCAGTTTAAAATGACAGTTTAAACGTTTATTTTATTTTTTAATTGTCCATTTGTCACATCCCTAGTATGACATTTTTTCTTTATTTTATTTTCATACAGTCTCTTTTTGGACTTAGTTGTGGTCAATTTTCAGTGCACAAATTATTATAATTATGTTACAAAAATTGAGAAGGGTGTACCTGCAGACCCGCAATTAGGGGCGTTTTCTGATATCAGCATTTCTTGATATCAAGGTACACCCAGTGATGCTTGCCATTGGTCCGTGGCCTTTTCTTTTGCTTTCATTTATTTTTTTGCTTTTTGTTGTTGACAACTGTAGCATCGTAGCTAAGCCTTAGGTTTTCCTAAACTTAACCTCGTTCTCCTAACCTGCAACGCTAACTCACTTAACCCTGACATGTTAATATCATAACCTGCTATATAAACAAATCATCTGTGTCGGAGAAACCATCGTAACACCTGAATTGACCAATAGGAGTTTCCTGATGTCAAGGAACGCCCACATCAAGAAACTCCCAGAATTGTGGTCTGCAATTACACCATATTCAAGAACACTGTATATTTCTCTCCTCCTTAACAATGGGAGTCATTGTTCACAAAGCTACACTGCGGGCTGTCTAGCTCCCGCCTATCCTTTCTCTGGATTGGTGGATACATCTCATTATTGTAATCCTTTTTTGAATATTCAATGAATGTTGTTTTTGACCAGATTCGATACTCTCATTGACTTACATACAAAAACTCCTTGCTTGGGCTAAACAACAACAAAAAACTCCACCTGTTGGAAGGTGAGCCTCTCTTCCTTTTCCCCTCTGATCTACACTGAACAAACATATAAACGCAACATGTAAAAGTGTTGGTCCCATGTTTCTTGAGTTTGAAATAAAAGATCCAAGAAATGTTCCATACGCACAAAAAAGCGTATTTCTGTAAGGACAGACGCTGGAGACGAGAAGCAAATACAGGGAGTGAAAGTTGAATGCAACACGGACAGGACCAGAATACAAACAGCATCTGGACAGGGGAAGACAATCATGCTGACACGTGGATGAAACAAAGGAAACAGACAGATATAGGGAAGGCAATTAAACACGAAGGAGTGCAGGTGATTCCAATGAGCGCTGATGCGTGTAATGATGGTGACAGGTGTGCGTAATGAAGCGCCCTCGAGCTCCAGAGAGGGAAAGCGGGAACAGGCGTGACAATTTCTCTCAAATGTTGTGCACAAATTTTGTTTACATCCTTGTTCGTGAGAATTGTATCCTTTGTCAAGATAATCCATCCATCTGACAGGTGTGGTATATCAAGAAGCTGATTAAACATAGGGATAGACAACTCTCTGCTCCTTGCAGGCCTGCGTGTCTACTATTGCCTGCCACTTAATTGCACACAAGTTCACACACATAGGAAGAAGATTAGCTGGGCTGTAAGTGGGTCATACTTCAGCAGAGAGAGAGGTGATAGAGAGCGAACGAGAGACAGAGTGAGAGAGAGACAGAGAGAGAGAGAGACAGAGAGAGGTGATAGAGAGCGAACGAGAGACAGAGTGAGAGAGAGACAGAGAGAGGTGGGATGAAAGAGAAAGAAGTGAGAGGATAGAGAGAGAGAGAGGTGGGATTAAACAGCATGATCATTACACAGGTGCACCTTGTGCTGGGGGACAATAAAAGGCCATTTTAAAATGTGCAGTTGTCACACAACACAATGCCACAGATGTCTCAAGTTGAGGGAGCGTGCAATGGCATGCTGACTGGAGGAATGTCCACCTGAGCTGTTGCCAGAGACTTTAATGTTAATTTCTCGACCATAATCCATCTCCAATGTCGTATTAGAGAATTTGGAATTGCGGGAGGGACAATAAAATGAGTATTTCTGTCTGCTATAAAGCCCTTTTGTGGAGAAAAACTCATTCTGATTGGCTGGGCCTGGCTTCCCAGGAACTCATTCTGATTGGCTGGGCCTGGCTTCCCAGGAACTCATTCTGATTGGCTGGGCCTGGCTTCCCAGGAACTCATTCTGATTGGCTGGGCCTGGCTTCCCAGGAACTCATTCTG
Organism: Oncorhynchus gorbuscha; assembly: GCF_021184085.1. Taxonomy (NCBI): domain Eukaryota; kingdom Metazoa; phylum Chordata; class Actinopteri; order Salmoniformes; family Salmonidae; genus Oncorhynchus; species Oncorhynchus gorbuscha. The sequence goes on along the minus strand of NC_060182.1, from coordinate 95,513,249 downwards.
ATTGGCTGGGCCTGGCTTCCCAGGAACTCATTCTGATTGGCTGGGTCTGGCTTCCCAGGAACTCATTCTGATTGGCTGGGCCTGGCTTCCCAGGAACTCATTCTGATTGGCTGGGCCTGGCTCCCAAGTGGTTGAGCCTATGCATCCTGCCCAGTCATGTGAAATCCATAGAATTAATTCATTCATTTCAATTGACTGATTATCTTATATTAACTGTAACACAGCAAAATCTTTGAAATTGTTGCATGTTGCATTTCTATTTTTGTTGAGTATAGTTGCCTACCCCTAGCTTTACTCTATCTATCTAGCCACAACCAAATTGCATGAGGTATATGTGTGCACAGACTGGGGAATATTAGCACAGGCTGGGGAATATCGCCGCCCCAAAGAAGAACTGGAGGCAGCGAAAGCTGAGCGGCGACGATATGAGTTAATGCAGCGCAACAAGCACAAGAGGCAGTCCCCCCCCAAAAAAATGTTTGGGGGGGCACATGGGGAGATTGGCCAGAGCCAACTCCCCGTGCTTACCGGAAGAAGCACCGTGTTATGCAGTAAAGCGCACGGTGTCGCCAGTACGCGCTCATAGCCCGGAGCGCTATAGGCAAGTGCCATGCGTGAGTGGGCATCCAGCCAGGGCGTGTTGTGCCGGCTCAGGGTGTTTGGTCTCCAGTACGCCGTTTCGGTCCAGGGTATCCTGCGCCGGCGCTGCGTACTGTGTCTCCGGGGCGCTTGGAGGTTGCAGTGCGTCCTATGCCTGCGCTCTGCCCGTGCCGGAATGTAGGCATTGAGCCTAAGGGAGAGGTGGGAGTGGTATGCACCAGATCTCCAGTGCTCCCCCACAGCCCGGTCCATCCGGTGCCTACTCCACGCACCAGGTCTCCTGTAGGTCTCCCCAGCCTGGTGGGTCCTGTGGCAGCTCCACGCACCAGGCAGTCTCTCCGTCTGCTCCCTCCAGGTTCTCTCTCCAGTCCGGAGCCGCCAGAGCCGGCCACCTGTCCGGAGCCGCCAGAGTCTCCCTCCTATTCGCTGTAAGGGTCCCCAGTCCGGGGTCGGCGGCGAGGGTCACCACTCCAGAGGCGCCACGTAAGTGGGCCATGACTAAGGTGGAGTGGGGTCTACGTCCCGCACCAGAGCCGCCACCGCACCTTTGGGGGGGGGGGGGGGGGGGGGGGGGGGGATACTGTCATGTCCGGACCTTAGTTCCTTTTTTATGTCTCTATTTTGGTAAGGTCAGGGTGTGAGTTGGGGTGGGCATTCTATGTTTTGTTCTACGTTTTGTATTTCTGTGTTTGGCCTGGTATGGTTCCCAATCAGAGGCAGCTGTCTATCGTTGTCTCTGATTGAGAATCATACTTAGGCAGCCTGTTCCCACCTAGGAATACCTAGGATAGGATAAGTAATCCCTTTCACCCCCCCCCCCTTAAGTTTTAGATGCACTATTGTAAAGTGACTGTTCCACTGGATGTCATAAGGTGAATGCACCAATTTGTAAGTCGCTCTGGATAAGAGCGTCTGCTAAATGACTTAAATGTAATGTAATGTTAAATGTAGTTAATTTCTGTTTAGTGTGTGTTGCACCTGACGGAGCTGTTTCGATTGTCTCTTTGTTGTTTTGCATTTTTAGTGTTCAGTTTGGAATAAACATGAGGAACGCGTACCACGCTTTGGTCCTCACCTTCTTCCACCAACGGCCGTTACAAAGACACTCCTTCGATTATAAAGTTGTTGTTTTTTTAACGTAAATTAAAACGTTTCAGTTTGTCACTCTCACGAGTCTGGGAGCAATACCAAATTCAACTACTTAATAATAAAGACATTGGCTCGAATTTAGTTTATGCCTTCCGATTTTTGAGAAAATTAACAAATTAAAGAGATAATTGTTCACTTCTCAAACCAAAGGCCTGGTCTGTTTTGCAAGTGTTCCCGGATGTTCCACCTCCGGGTTTAGAACCTCTGTAAACGTTACATTCTGGCTCATACCACTTTTTTTTACTAGCTAGCTGACGATGTTTTCAGACATATTTCTCAAAAGATATGGGAAAGTCTTAATTTTTTATTTTTTTGTCTCGAATTTCATTCAAACATAATCGAGGCCAAGGGATTTGCAGTATATCCACCTCCAGGAAAGGTACAGCGTTAGCTAACCTTTCAGGTTAGGACAACTAACTAGTTAACTAACTATTTAGGACAACCGACTAGTTAACTAACTAGTTAGGACAACCGACTAGTTAATTAACTAGTTAGGACAACCGACTAGTTAACTAACTAGTCAGACCAACTAACGAGTTAACTAACTAGTTGTGACAACTAACGCAGCTGCAAACCGCACTAAATTAACCTAGTTGGCTAGCTGACAAAATAATAGGTAACTCGGTAGATGGTAAATGTTAGCAGGATCTCCACATATGATGTAGGCGTTTGCAGCCACATAGCTAACTATTGGGCAAATGATAATAGCTAGTTATCAAGTTGGCTTGCTCACATCAGTCTTATGGTCCCATGTAGTCATTGATGCAAAATGGATGTTGTTCCTATGCTTCCTGGCTGATGTTTTGGTCACTTTTGAATGCTGGCGGTGCTTTCACTCCAGTGGTAGCATGAGTCTACAACCCACACAAGTGGCTCAGGAAGTGCAGCTCATCCAGGATGGCACATCAATGCGAGCTGTGGCAAGAAGGTTTGCTGTGTCTTTCAGCGTAGTGTCCAGAGCATGGAGGCGCTACCAGGAGACAGGCCAGTACATCAGGAGACGTGGAGGAGGCCATAGGAGGGCAACAACCCAGCAGCAGGACCGCTACCTCCGCCTTTGTGCAAGGAGGAGCAGGAGGAGCACTGCCAGAGCCCTGCAAAATGACCTCCAGCAGGCCACAAATGTGCATGTGTCTGCTCAAACGGTCAGAAACAGACTCCATGAGGGTGGTATGAGAGCCCGACGTCCACAGGTGGGGGTTGTGCTTACAGACCAACACCGTGCAGGACGTTTGGCATTTGCCAGAGAACACCAAGATTGGCAAATTCGCTATGGAGGCGGGTGAAACTATCTCCACTGATGAGGCAGCGATGCTTGGCCGGAATAATGCACCCACTGACATCCGCAAAAAAGGAGGAGGAGTCTGATCTTCACTCTGAGGTCAAACGGGTTTATTTCTGTGAAGACCAAGATACCGTCAGAACATCTGAAGAACACTTGATTAAAGATGGATTATGGCATGGATCAACACCCAGTAATATTCAGCCAGAAAATGTATTCAGCCTCCCACACTCACCACTACCAACTGCAGAAAGGGCTTCTTTTGAAAGTCAAGTCAACGCAACTTCACAGATTGTAACCAGAAGGTCACTACAGCTTCACTTGAGCCAAAATACCAAAAGACTGAAAGGAGAAACAGAAAAGAGGAGATTTAATGAGGAAGAAGAAATAAGTTGACATGTTTATAACCAAGATGACCAATGAAATGTAATTCTATACAGTCAGACAAGGAGAACCTCATTGTGATGAGACAGAGAGCATCTCTTGATGTTTCGTCCCAGTAGAACCTCATTGTGACGAGACAGAGAGCGTCTCTTGATGTTTCATCCCAGTAGAACCTCAATGTGACGAGACAGAGAGCATCTCTTGATGTTTCATCCCAGTAGAACCTCAATGTGACGAGACAGAGAGCATCTCTTGATGTTTCATCCCAGTAGAACCTCATTGTGACGAGACAGAGAGCGTCTCTTGATGTTTCATCCCAGTAGAACCTCATTGTGACGAGACAGAGAGCGTCTCTTGATGTTTCGTCCCAGTAGAACCTCATTGTGACGAGACAGAGAGCGTCTCTTGATGTTTCGTCCCAGTAGAACCTCAATGTGACGAGACAGAGAGCGTCTCTTGATGTTTCGTCCCAGTAGAACCTCAATGTGACGAGACAGAGAGCATCTCTTGATGTTTCATCCCAGTAGAACCTCATTGTGACGAGACAGAGAGCGTCTCTTGATGTTTCATCCCAGTAGAACCTCATTGTGACGAGACAGAGAGCGTCTCTTGATGTTTCATCCCAGTAGAACCTCATTGTGACGAGACAGAGAGCGTCTCTTGATGTTTCATCCCAGTAGAACCTCATTGTGATGAGACAGAGAGCATCTCTAGATGTTTCATCCCAGTAGAACCTCATTGTGACGAGACAGAGAGCGTCTCTTGATGTTTCATCCCAGTAGAACCTCATTGTGACGAGACAGAGAGCGTCTCTTGATGTTTCATCCCAGTAGAACCTCATTGTGACGAGACAGAGAGCGTCTCTTGATGTTTCATCCCAGTAGAACCTCATTGTGACGAGACAGAGAGCGTCTCTTGATGTTTCATCCCAGTAGAACCTCATTGTGACGAGACAGAGAGCGTCTCTTGATGTTTCATCCCAGTAGAACCTCATTGTGACGAGACAGAGAGCGTCTCTTGATGTTTCATCCCAGTAGAACCTCATTGAAGAGCAGTTCCTTTACTTCAAGAAAATTCTGACCATGATCTCAGGGGACAAAAATCAACAGATGCAAGACGTAAATCTGATCTCGGGAAAAAGAATGGAGAAAAAAACAATGACCTGCTGACCAGGAAAAGGAGTCGGAGGACAGTGTTGAAAATCAGTGCAGAAAGCAGAGAGAACCGAGTTTTGCCTAAAGGAAGAAGGCCTATTGAGCAGGTGTGGTAGAGAGAAACACACCAAAGTAGCAGACAGGCTGAAATCTGGACAGGAAGTAGCCTAACTGTGGAAAAGTTACACAAACCGGGCTGGGCTGATACACACATGACAATGACAACAGTTGCAACAAGCTTACTCTGCATCGATTGGTCTATTTGTGCTGCTTGGCCTCCTCGTCTCAGCTGTAGGGAGGATAGCTCTCTAAATGCTACAGTGATCCAAAGGGAATGGGAACGGTTCCTGTCTCCCTGAAGTCAATAGACTCACATTCTATTACTCACTGAGTCAACAAGCCCACCGGAGATTCAACTCCTTCATCGTATTCATAAGGGATACTGTAGCAAAATGTGCAAATGGTGTACCAGTTAGTAGCCTTGTCTTTTTATTATTCAGTGAAATAATGGGAAAAATATATATATTGTTTTATTTATTTTGATTAAAGTGTTCAGTCTTTGATTTGGATTAGTGGATTGTGTTCGATTCCTTTGGCCTCCTGTTGGTTAACTCTCGAGGTCTGGTCCTGCTGTAAAGAGACTGAATACAGCATGATTATCGCTAGACTTCATTTGTCTTCACCGTTGAACGCCGTATCAATTGACAAGCCAAACTCAACTACCTTTTACAAGCCTCTGTGGAAGAATTTATGCTGCAGTAGTTTGTGTCGGGCGGCTAGGGTCAGTTTGTTATATCTGGAGTACTTCTCCAGTCCTATCCGGTGTCCTGTGTGAATTTAAGTATGCTCTCTCTAATTCTCTCTTTCTTTCTCTCTCCCGGAGGACCTCCGCCCTAGGACCATGCCTCAGGACTACCTGGCATGATGACTCCTTGCTGTCCCCAGTCCACCTGGCCATGCTGCTGCTCCAGTTTCAACTGTTCTGCCTGTGATTATTATTATTTGACCATGCTGGTCATTTATGAACATTTGAACATCTTGGCCATGTTCCGTTATAATCTCCACCCGGCACAGCCAAAAGAGGACTGGCCACCCCACATAGCCTGGTTCATCTCTAGGTTTCTTCCTAGGTTTTGGCCTTTCTATGGAGTTTTTCCTAGCCACCGTGCTTCTACACCTGCATTGCTAGCTGTTTGGGGTTTTAGGCTGGGTTTCTGTACAGCACTTTGAGATATCAGCTGATGTATGAAGGGCTATATAAATACATTTGATTTGAAGAACCTCTGACAGCAAACAAGGATATCATTATTTTTTTTAAGACTTTTACGTTGATGAAAGAATCTACTATGATAGAGCATGTTTTTCTTTTAGAAAATATATTTTTGAACTTTTCAGGTTTTTTTCTCCTAGCGAGATTAAGAGACCTGCTTTACTGCAACCAATAACTTCCTGTTTTGAAGAGGAAGTTATTCTACCATCAACTGGGAAGTGGAAGTTCTTTATTTGTTTTGAAGAGGACACCTCCACTAACATTCTTAGCTGTTTCTCTGACACCTGTGAGCCTCGGTTAAAAACGTATGCAAGTGTGACTGGAATTGACAATCTAGTTTTTCTATTGGTATTTAATATTTGTTTACAATTTTGGAAAATTATGTTCAAATTTTAACAATTCATATAATCTGACTGGTGCCAATTAAATTTATTTCAACACAAATGAATGTAACCTAGTTGCTATTGCTTGGTCTGATAACCTGATACATGTGTATTCACAGGTGATGTGTGTTTCCAGTCCCTAAAGCAGCGTGGTCTCATCCCTTCTCTACTATTTGTGGAACTCACTTTTCCACTGGCACTAAACTTGTTCATTTCCCATCTAGTGGTGAAGAAGAAGAAGAAGAAGAAGAAGAAGAAGAAGAAGAAGAAGAAGAAGAAGAAGAAGAAGAAGAAGAAGAAGAAGAAGAAGAAGAAGAAGAAGAAGAAGAAGAAGAAGAAGAAGAAGAAGAAGAAGAAGAAGAAGAAGAAGAAGAAGAAGAAGAAGAAGAAGAAGAAGAAGAAGAAGGAGGCCATCTACAGTATGACAGGAGCAGTGGCTTGTTCCTTCCAGAAGACTTGAGGATGCAACTTCTCAGTCGTGATGATGAGGTGGCCTCTCTACTGGTAATGATGAGGTGGCCTCTCTACTGGTGATGATGAGGTGGCCTCTCTACTGGTGATGACGAGGTGGCATGTCGAGGTGGCATCTCTACTGGTGATGACGAGGTGGCATGTCGAGGTGGCATCTCTACTGGTGATGACGAGGTGGCATCTCTACTGGTGATGACGAGGTGGCCTCTCTACTGGTGATGACGAGGTGGCCTCTCTACTGGTGATGACGAGGTGGCCTCTCTACTGGTGATGACGAGGTGGCCTCTCTACTGGTGATGACGAGGTGGCCTCTCTACTGGTGATGACGAGGTGGCATCTACTGGTCATGACGAGGTGGCATCTCTACTGGTGATGACGAGGTGGCCTCTACTGGTGATGACGAGGTGGCCTCTCTATTGGTGATGACGAGGTGGCCTCTCTATTGGTGATGACGAGGTGGCATCTCTACTGGTGATGTCGAGGTGGCATCTCTACTGGTGATGACGAGGTGGCATCTCTACTGGTGATGACGAGGTGGCCTCTCTACTGGTGATGACGAGGTGGCCTCTCTACTGGTGATGACGAGGTGGCCTCTCTACTGGTGATGACGAGGTGGCCTCTCTACTGGTGATGACGAGGTGGCCTCTCTACTGGTGATGACGAGGTGGCATCTACTGGTCATGACGAGGTGGCATCTCTACTGGTGATGACGAGGTGGCCTCTACTGGTGATGACGAGGTGGCCTCTCTATTGGTGATGACGAGGTGGCCTCTCTATTGGTGATGACGAGGTGGCATCTCTACTGGTGATGACGAGGTGGCATCTCTACTGGTGATGACGAGGTGGCATCTCTACTGGTGATGACGAGGTGGCATCTCTACTGGTGATGACGAGGTGGCATGTCGAGGTGGCCTCTCTACTGGTGATGACGAGGTGGCATCTCTATTGGTGATGACGAGATGGCATCTCTACTGGTGATGACGAGGTGGCATCTCTACTGGTGATGACGAGGTGGCATGTCGAGGTGGCCTCTCTACTGGTGATGACGAGGTGGCATCTCTATTGGTGATGACGAGGTGGCATCTCTACTGGTGATGACGAGGTGGCATGTCGAGGTGGCCTCTCTACTGGTGATGACGAGATGGCATGTCGAGGTGGCATCTCTACTGGTGATGACGAGATGGCATGTCGAGGTGGCATCTCTACTGGTGATGACGAGGTGGCATGTCGAGGTGGCATCTCTACTGGTGATGACGAGGTGGCATGTCGAGGTGGCATCTCTACTGGTGATGACGAGGTGGCCTCTCTACTGGTGATGACGAGGTGGCATCTCTACTGGTGATGATGAGGTGGCACCTCATTTTGAACGTGTCTTTAAGAGTGGAAACCCGAGCAACATACCCTCTGATAGACTAGATCTAATAATATCAGATCATTGAACATTTCGTCTTTCACAGTTGTAAATTGACCAGGATTATACCACAGCCTTTGAGTTTTACATGAATTCTAGTCTTATCAAAAAAACATCACATCCGGCATGGGCGCCAGATTTGTTTTGGAAAAAACGTCCTGTAATTCTACACATTTTGCCATGGTTTTATGACGTGTTCATTGTCTGATTTGTACTGTATTCTTTGGGTTGGGGGGCCCCCTGGGGGTCAGACAAGTGCCCTGCATGTCCGGTCGGTAATCCTGCTCTCCTCCGATGTCGGATTCACAAACTTTTTCTGCAAACAATTCCAAATTGACACTAGAAAATGGAGGGGGACCCCACTTGGAGAAATTATAATCCCAAATTAACACTTCAGATTCATAGCTTTAGGTACCTCGGGCTGTCCCAACAACAATAATGACATGAAAGCGCATTCCAATAGTGTAAAAGGCAATAAGGGGCCCGATTCAATCAGATCCGCTTTAGCCAACATCCGCATTGCTGATGTTTTGACGTTGTTGGAGCTGTCAAATCCACAAGTGCTGCACGGTGGAGCATTAGCATAAATATTAGCATTAGCATTAGCATAAATATTAGCATTAGCATTAGCATAAATATTAGCATTAGCATTAGCATAAATATTTTTGCTCTGCGACCTGGAATTTTAATTTACAAGAAAGAAAAAACACCCAGATAATTGTTTCAATGATACCTTCACTACGGCAGCCCCCTAAATGTGGAGACCTCACTGAGCACAGATTCATATCCGTCATGCTTGCACCATTACTACAAAGAAACGCATTGTTATCAAAAACAACAACAAAAAACAAAATGGTGCTCCTACAAGGCCTGCCTTGTTTACGTGTTCGAAACGCTGGAATGTGAGATGTCATCTACACCCTGATTAGAATGATTAGAATTTGAATTAGAATGATTAGAACGATTAGAATTCAAATTATTAGAATTAGAATGATTAGAAGGATTAGAATGATAGAACTTTTTTTTTTTTTTGAGCGTCATTATTTCAATATAGGCTAGTTTTGAAGTTGTTACAGGAATGGGACGGTTGTCACTTTGTAACAATGATGCAAAAGCAGTTGCTCACTAATTTAAAAAGGCTCCAATGTAGTCCCACTGCTAAAACATCCACTATGCGGGTGTCTTCTATTACTCGGTAACACTAGATCTTATTAAATCTACACCTAAAATGTCGTATTGCATAGCCACTTGGAAGAAAAAACAAGTTCTTCATTTGTTTGATAACAGATAACAGTTTTTCCTCAGGGGACCCAAGTACTGTGAGTCCTTAGCTGTACTCCATCTAGCCAAAACCAGAACACACAGAGTTAACTTAGATCCTGGTAACCCAGGATGGCTCTGGTCACCATAGAAACAGTCAGAGGTCCTTCACTCGTTTTATCCATAGTGACGGCTGAATTAACTTTTTTTTCTGTTGCAGAGTCCCAAAGAAATGATTTGTAGATGTTCAATAACTGTCAACAACATTTCAACTAACTACTTACTAACCCTTATCTTAACCCTAATCCTTATCTTAACCCTAACCCTTATCTTAACCCTAATCTTATCCCTAACCCTTATTCTAAACCTAACCTGTAAACCTTACTAACCCTTATCTTAACCCTAACCCTTATCTTAACCCTAATCTTAACCCTAACCCTTATCTTAACCCTAACCCTTATCTTAACCCTAATCTTATCCCTAACCCTTATCTTAACCCTAACCCTTATCTTAACCCTAATCTTATCCCTAACCCTTATCTTAACCCTAACCCTTATCTTAACCCTAATCTTATCCCTAACCCTTATTCTAAACCTAACCTGTAAACCTTACTAACCCTTATCTTAACCCTAACCCTTATCTTAACCCTAACCCTTATTCTAAACCTAACCTGTAAACCTTACTAACCCTTATCTTAACCCTAACCCTTATTCTAAACCTAACCTGTAAACCTTACTAACCCTTATCTTAACCCTAACCCTTATTCTAAACCTAACCTGTAAACCTTATCTTAACCCTAACCCTTATTCTAAACCTAACCTGTAAACCTTAACAAGCGGTTGCTTATCAACAGATAGTTTGTCGATGGTTATGACCACCTGTAGATAGATCATCAGTGCGAGTTCAGGTCCATTTAAAGACCTGAACTCGCTCATATACAAGAGAACATAGAAGGCAGGTTGGAGTGTTTGACAGCAGGTTGCCAACATGAGACATGACCAGACATGGCTTCAAATAGTATTCAAAATCATTTTTAAAATACTGTTATCTGTGCTTAATTGAGCTTGCCTGTTGCAATGGAACCCAATAGAAAAGTCTCAAAAGTCCAAAACCCCGCCCACCTCACACTCCGGGCATTCTAAAGTCAAGTAGTATTTGAAACCAGGTGTTACAAACAACTTTCTAAAAAAAAAAAAACGAACTAGACAGTATCTCCATAAATTATGAGCAGTACTTCACATGCTCTCTCCGGTTGACAAAAAGCAAAGGGTCTGGCTAGAGTGCTAAGAAAAACTATTGGCCAATGTGTGTCTAGAATGCCTGCAGGCTGGCTAAACATTAACTTAGATCAAACATTAATTAAGTAAAATGCTGACTGTCGATTAAACATCCAGGATGTAGTGACGGTATTTGACGCTTGTCGCACGTCACGTGGAAAGACTGTTGTTCTGGAAGCACGCAAGCAAGCATGCCTGTACACACCGTCTATTGTTGTCTTAGTCCACAACGTAAGTGTACCTTGAGTGTGTTCGTAGAGATGTGCCATCACAGCTGCTCACACACACACACACACTTCCACTGATCAGCCTGACACCAATATACCACACTCCCAATAGACACTGATCAGCCTGACACCAATATACTACACACCTTCCACTGATCAGCCTGACACCAATATACCACACTCCCAATATACACCGATCAGCCTGACACCAATATACCACACTCCCAATATACACCGATCAGCCTGACACCAATATACCACACTCCCAATAGACACTGATCAGCCTGACACCAATATACCACACTCCTAATAGACACTGATCAGCCTGACACCAATATACCACACTCATAATAGACACTGATCAGCCTGACACCAATATACCACACTCATAATAGACACTGATCAGCCTGACACCAATATACCACACTCCCAATAGACACTGATCAGCCTGACACCAATATACCACACTCCCAATAGACACTGATCAGCCTGACACCAATATACCACACTCCCAATAGAATGATCAGACACCAATATACCACACTCCTAATAGACACTGATCTGACATCAATATACCACACTCCCAATATACACTGATCAGCCTGACACCAATGTACCACACTCCTAATAGACACCGATCAGCCTGACACCAATGTACCACAATCCTAATAGACACTAATCAGCCCGACACCAATATACACCGATCAGCCTGACCTATATACCACGCTCCTAATAGACACTGATCAGCCTGACCTATATACCACACTCCTAATAGACACCGATCAGCCTGACACCAATATACCACACTCCCAATATACACCGATCAGCCTGACCTATATACCACGCTCCCAATAGACTAGAACATTGCTGGTAACACTTTACAGTAAGGCTGCCTTGATAGTGGGTTTAGAATGGGCTTCTCAGGGTTTATATATGCACATTGCTGTAATTTGATACTACATGTTCATGTAAAGACAATATTAATGTCCCTTTCCGGGTAGATAAAGTGGTTTCTAACCCTGATCTTTAAAATATAGTATTTTAAATCCATTTTTTTTCAGTGGCCAGACCAAAACCGTTCCTCTATTGTTGGACAAGAAAATCCTTGATTGAATTTTTGTAGAACGCAGGTCAGTAGACACATGATTTCAGATGATTGCATCCGAACGAGCAAGGAAAATTACATTTTGAGAGTTGGAAGGAGGTGAGTGACGCAGTGGAAATGTCTATTGTATTGAGGCCCGTTATGGAATCTTCTCCGTTTGTTCTGAACATGTGTGTCTCTCAAGCAATTCTATAATAAAAAAGGCTACGAATTGTTTATGGTTGTTGGTCCCGTTTCAGAGAAGATATAGAACACTGAGGGATACGTTAGCATCGTATGCTATACATACTGAAACAACAGAGCCGAGCTGTTTCCTTGCTTTTTTACAACCCCTTTGATCAGAAGAAACCAAGTCGGACATCTGTACAGATTTGGGTTTAAGATAGGATCTTAGTTTTAATCACGCTTATTATCTTTAAACAATCGTTACATGTCGTTATATAAAAAGACAGGAGATGAAAGACACTCACACCAGTGTTTATATGCTAATGTCAGATTAATAATTTATTATACTATACGCTAATATGCTAATGTGAGGTTAATAATTGATTATATTTATACAGTAGTTCTCTAGATTAAGATTAGAAGACTAAACAAAGAAGAAGACGTACAAAAAAATATTGATATATTATAATAGACCAGGGATTCACCAGTGTACACAGATGCTACATGACATACAACCAGGTATTCATACATGCTACAATTCCTAGCAGTTATAAACAGCTATAAATATATTAAATAAGAGTTAAAAACATCCATTTCCATTCAAAATAACTTTCTCGATGTACTGCACGTTCACTAAAACATTGACAACATACAAAACTTGTCAAACTTTATCGACAAAAAAAATAATAAACAAATCCATTTGTTCTTCCAGACATTCACAGAATGTGTTTATTTAAATAACAATCCCTTTTTTAATTAAGCAAAGTGAGGGAACATAATCTGTAGTGGAAGCAGTGTCCCGTGATCCTATAAAACAACAAGATGCGCCTACATTCAGACGCAGGCCCGATTTATGTCGGCGCAGATGGTCGGGGGTCAGAACATAACTCTATACTAATATTTACATTTTGGCGGTATCGTAGGTGGAACTGCGTTAGAGACGTGAAATCCACAAGGGGATCCTGGCATTGTTTGAGTTTGAGTTCATTTTATTTTTACAGGGACAGTGCACATTAATCAACGTTTCAGTAAAAGTGCCGGTTTTAGCCAGCCGGATCATTTTAAACCGCAGTCCCTGACTGTAACCTAAAGCGACCGTTGCCATCGGTTGCACGGCGTCGCATTAATTAAGAGAAAAAAACACCTCCATTAAGGTGACAGAAATGTTTGCCCTCTCCAACGTAGTTCCACCTCTCGACAAAGGTCAAAACATCAGCTGTGTCGGTTTGATCGGATTGAACCGAGGCCTAAGCCCAAAAATGAATTGAACATATTTACTAAATTAAACAAATTTTAGCTGAATTCCTGGAGATTTTTAACAGTCTTTAAAAAAGCTGCCTGTTGGGCCTCCTGTTTCCAAGCCCAGTTATAGAGCATGCTGGTATGGCTGTACAGGTACACATACAGGTGTGGTTGATCCTATGGGTCCGGATCCCGAACCAAAAGCATGTGTTTGTGTTACGAGTTTACAGGTCTTGGTCACCTGCCTGTCCAGGTGAGGCTGTGTCTACATCGTCTTGGTCACCTGCCTGTCCAGGTGAGGCTGTGTACATCGTCTTGGTCACCTGTCTGTCCAGGTGAGGCTGTGTACATCGTCTTGGTCACCTGCCTGTCCAGGTGAGGCTGTGTCTACATCGTCTTGGTCACCTGCCTGTCCAGGTGAGGCTGTGTACATCGTCTTGGTCACCTGCCTGTCCAGGTGAGGCTGTGTCTACATCGTCTTGGTCACCTGCCTGTCCAGGTGAGGCTGTGTCTACATCGTCTTGGTCACCTGCCTGTCCAGGTGAGGCTGTGTCTACATCGTCTTGGTCACCTGCCTGTCCAGGTGAGGCTGTGTCTACATCGTCTTGGTCACCTGCCTGTCCAGGTGAGGCTGTGTACATCGTCTTGGTCACCTGCCTGTCCAGGTGAGGCTGTGTCTACATCGTCTTGGTCACCTGCCTGTCCAGGTGAGGCTGTGTCTACATCGTCTTGGTCACCTGCCTGTCCAGGTGAGGCTGTGTACATCGTCTTGGTCACCTGCCTGTCCAGGTGAGGCTGTGTCTACATCGTCTTGGTCACCTGCCTGTCCAGGTGAGGCTGTGTCTACATCGTCTTGGTCACCTGCCTGTCCAGGTGAGGCTGTGTCTACATCGTCTTGGTCACCTGCCTGTCCAGGTGAGGCTGTGTCTACATCGTCTTGGTCACCTGCCTGTCCAGGTGAGGCTGTGTCTACATCGTCTTGGTCACCTGCCTGTCCAGGTGAGGCTGTGTCTACATCGTCTTGGTCACCTGCCTGTCCAGGTGAGGCTGTGTATACGCCCCAAATGACAACCCATTCCATATATGGCTCTCTACTCTTGACCAGAAAAGTTGTGCACTAAAATTGGGCAGGGGTTCTCAAAAAACAATTGTGGGGCAGGGGACTCCTTTTTTCATCAAGGACCCCCCTCATAATCAGAACACAACTCGAGTGAGATAAACATAGCATACAAGGGGTCGATAATTACGAACATAAGCAACCATTCAAATTTAAACAGTTTCTCCGGCTCAAAATGCGTATCGGCCAATTAATATTGTCGATTGACCTGCATGTGACAACGCTAAATAGCAGTTGGTCCCATCAGATAACATGCCACACGTTAGCCTTATGCTAACCTCCCAGGTAGGTGGCAATGATCACATCCTAGAACAAATGCTTCGTCAGCCTGTCAAAGATCTTAGACTTTATATCCACCAATCGATGGCATTTCTTAAAATAAGTCAACCCTGGTCACTAGGGAGATATTTTATACCTACAAATTTAAGGTTTACTTTTTTTTCTCCATTGATCTGTAACACAATGTGGAGAGCCAATGTATCATGATGTATCTTTGACTAGGCTACTAGCTACTAGCTAACAACAGTTTCACGTTTTCAAATACATGACAAAAATCCCATGTTTAAGTAAAATAATAGTTAAATAGCAGTCTTGTAGGCTACTGCTATTACCATTGTTTCTAAGTGGCACACAACTAAAGTGGTTGACTTTAAATCAATAGTGCATTTTAATCATGGGTTCACATCAAGCCTTTTCTGTTGAGGGAGAAAAAAAAACTGCTCACTCCCGGTCTGTGACGCTCAATTCAAAACGCATGTCACGAAGTCCATGTATATAATAACGCATACGCTGTAGGCCTACATGTAAGTGTAGCCTACACAAGAATACATCTTACTAATGATAGCCTACACTAACGTCTCTTAGCCAGGAGAGGGCGTATTCACTCCCTGGGTAGGCTCCACCATGCGTTCACCTCGGCGGCCTGGAAGCCGAGGCTACAGTACATATGGAATAGGACCACGGTGGTTAACGAGGTCCATTATGAATTGAGGTGTACCATTATAATTCCCCATATTCATTACATTAGCAGGTTATAACATAAGGAAAACGCTATTTGATGTGAATGAATGTAGCTCCGTTGATTGGAGATCCTATAGTAGCTAGCCTACAGAAAAGGCTAATCAGAGAGTCGAGATGACTTTGTCAAATACAACTAATTCCCCATCAGAGTCATCTCCATTTAAAATGTCTGTTCCAGTCCCTTGGACTCGCAAATAAAACGTATTTAAAAAATAACTTCAATACTGCCATCTGTAGGGTGATAACGAGAGTGCAACCTATAATCCATCCCACTGTACACATGGGCACGGTCATCCTCCTTGAGTCAAATAACATATAGCCTTAAGTGACAAAGCAGATGCCTCCCGAGTGGCTCAGTGCTCTCTAAGGCGCTGCATCGCAGTGCTAGCAGTGCCACTATAGATTCTGGGTTCGAGTCCAGGCTCTGTCGCAGCCGGGCCGCGACCGGGAGGCCCATGGGGCCACGCACGATATCCTTGTCTCATCGCGCACTAGCGACTCCTGTGGCTGGCCGGGCGCAGTGCACCCCGACACGGTCGCATAGGGCTAAACGTGTGCCATTTTATCTGGGTGAGGTTAGCATAGGGCTAAACGTGTGCCATTTTATCTGGGTGAGGTTAGCATAGGGCTAAACGTGTGCCATTTTATCTGGGTGAGGTTAGCATAAGGCTAAACGTGTGCCATTTTATCTGGGTGAGGTTAGCATAGGGCTAAACGCGTGCCATTTTATCTGGGTGAGGTTAGCATAAGGATAAACATGTGCCATTTTATCCGGGACCAGCTACAATTTAGCATTCTGTCACGTGCAAGTAAATTAACGATTTTAATTTGCTGATACGCCGGATGAAACTGTTTACATATAAATGGTTGCTTATGTTCACCAAGTATGGCCCCAAGGAGTTTTACTATGACTTTGGCCGGGGCAAACCAAGTCTTGAGCCCTGGGGAGGAACATATTAAAGGCCCGCCACGAGAAAATTTAGCCAGTTTTTGTATTTTGTAATTCTACACATTTTGTCATGGGGCAGAGAGATGATTTGTTGTTGGGTAACAATTAAGTACGTTACTGTGATTGTTTCAAATAAAATGGTCAAAAATAAACAAAAATAGCTTCTTAGCAAAGAGCAATTTCTAAAGCAAGAATTTTGCTAGGACTGTCTGGGAGTGCTCAGAGTGGCGGGGGGGGACTGAAATCTAGCTGTTATTGGCAGAGAGATTTGAAACTCTCTTTCTTATTGGCTGCCATTTTACGTGCTCCTAACCAACTGTGCTATTCTGTTAGTTTTTTGCGTTGTTTGTAACTTATTTTTTAAACTTATTTTGTATATAATGTTGCTTATGATCGAAAATAACTTCTGGTCATCAGAACTGCGATTACTCCAGTCACCCAAATCACAGACTGTTCTCTCTGCTACCGCACGGCAAGCGGTACCGGAGCGCCATGTCTGGGACCAAAAGTCTCCTTAACAGCTTCTACCCCCACCCCCCAAGACCGCTGAACAATTAATCAAATGTCTACCAGGACTATTTACATTGACACCCCCCCTCCACTAAACTCACTGTTTATTATCTGTGCATAGTCACTTCACCCCTATCTACATGTACAAATAACCTTGATTAACCTGTACCCCCACATATTAACTCGGTACTCGGTACCCCCTGTAATATCATCTCGTTATTGTTATTTTATTGTGTTACTTTTTAATGATTTTTACTTTAGTTTACTTGTTAAATAATTTCTGAACTCTTTATTGAACTGCACTGTTGGGTAAGGTCTCTACACCTGTCGTTTTCGGCGCATGTGACCAATAAAGTTGGATTTGATTTGATGAATTAATTTACCGCCTGGTGATGTCTCCAGGCAGACCAAAAGTCCATCCCGCCAAAACAGGATGAAATTTCAGGTCTTTTCAAACAGCTCTTACACTTAAAGGGCATTATCATAGTTTTCACAATTTCACAGTATTATTCCAACCTCTAATATATAACACATAGGAAAATCACATTTTTGACTGCACTAGGCCTTTAAGAACATACATTTTAGGTTAATAATATTACATTGTATTACACACCATAAACTTATTCCACAGATCCATATGGGAAAATGTGTGTTTTCACCTGTTGTTGTTAGTAATATTAATAAGATATTCTTCTTTGTTTTTAAATATTTGTTTTAATATATATATTTTGAGATGGATCCGCAGACTCTGTGTCAGTACCTCCGTGGACTCCACTTTGAGAACCCCTGAAATAGGGTGCCATTTTGAATGTAGGCTCTGTGTGTTTCTACAGGCTGTGTGAGTTTCTATAGGCTGTGTGAGTTTCTACAGGCTGTGTGAGTTTCTACAGGCTGTGTGAGTTTCTACAGGCTGTGTGAGTTTCTATAGGCTGTGTGAGTTTCTACAGGCTGTGTGCGTTTCTACAGGCTGTGTGAGTTTCTACAGGCTGTGTGAGTTTCTATAGGCTGTGTGAGTTTCTACAGGCTGTGTGAGTTTCTACAGGCTGTGTGAGTTTCTATAGGCTGTGTGAGTTTCTATAGGCTGTGTGAGTTTCTACAGGCTGTGTGAGCTGTGTGAGTTTCTACAGGCTGTGTGAGATTCTACAGGCTGTGTGAGTTTCTATAGGCTGTGTGAGTTTCTACAGGCTGTGTGAGTTCCACAGGCTGTGTGAGTTTCTACAGGCTGTGTGAGTCTCTACAGGCTGTGTGAGTTTCTACAGGCTGTGTGAGTTTCTATAGGCTGTGTGAGTTTCTACAGGCTGTGTGAGTTTCTACAGGCTGTGTGAGTTTCTACAGGCTGTGTGAGTTTCTAAAGGCTGTGTGAGTTTCTACAGGCTGTGTGAGTTTCTACAGGCGTTTCAGGACCCGTTGAGTCTGTGCCATACAGCCACCATCTTCTCGGGGTGAGACATGCTGTCCCTCCACTGCTCTGCTGCTTCCTGCGTCGGGCTGTCGAAGCCAAGGTGAACCTGCAGAAAAAATATACGTTGTTATGCAACTGGCCTCATCTTCGAAACGCAAACACTCCACGTGGTTACTGGTGTGTGTGACAGCGAGATAGGCAGAGCGTTTGAGTGCATGGATAGTGGCAAGAAGAAGAAGAAGAAGAAGAAAATGAAGAAGAAGAAAACGAAGAAGAAGAAAACGAAGAAGAAATGTCGTACGAACAACAAAGTCAATCAGATTCAGTACGTTAAGCCGTTATCACCTGCCCGAGGAAGTGTTTTCGTCTGACAGAGCGGCAGATGTACAGTTTGACTGACAGCAGGAAGCTCTGGTCCAGAGCCAAGGGGAAGTAGAAAGACTCAGTCCAGGTCAGCTGACCTCCGGAGGACTTCAGGACGTGAGTCTTCTTCTTCATCACCACCCTGCCCAACAGCTGCATCTCTATCTTCACAAAGAACGCTGTTTCACAGACGAGGAAGGAGGGGACACACACACACACACAAACACACACAAGCAAAATGGTTACTCATTAGCCTCGGAAGCCCAAGGCTTCTCACGTACCAGACGGGATTTGTAAGGATGGCTACTCAAGACTACTCATATTTCAAATAATTTCAAATGTTTTCGAAGAATGATGTACGTGAATGGACATGTAGGTGGTCAGATCCAGACCTGGGTTCAAATCCTATTAGATATATTTCTAAAACATTCAGTATTTGCTGCTGTAGCCTGCCCGGAGTGCCTGATTGTGGCCAGGGTTGGCACTTGTTGCATTTTCCATTGGTTCCATTACAACAGGCAAGTTCAATCGAACATTTTGAACCCATGTCTGGTCAGGTGAAATAGACACCTACCCTGCCTGAGTGGAGCAGGGAGGTTCTGGGCAGCGAGGACCTGCAGTTGGATGCGTCCGTTAACAGGCTGGAAACAGGTGGCCAGGTGCAGCTCAGCGTGACACACCTGGAGAAAGACGGAGAGGAAGTAGAGGAATACTTCAGACACTGGAGACTGGACACATTTCTAGTTTCAAACATTTCCTACCAACAACCTCATGTTGCTAAACACACTGGTGCCATCCCAAACGCCTGTACTTGGTTAGGTAGCTAATGCGATGTGACAACAACGTGATTTGGAGGTATAGTAACGCCAGACTAGGTAGCGACAACGTGATTTGGAGGTATAGTAACGCCAGACTAGGTAGCGACAACGTGATTTGGAGGTATAGTAACGCCAGACTAGGTAGCGACAACGTGATTTGGAGGTATAGTAACGCCAGACTAGGTAGATAAAACTGCTTCTGTGTCAAATCATCAAATCAAATGCTATTGGTCACGTACACATGGTTAGCAGATGTTAATGTGAGTGTAGTGAAATTCTTGTGTAAGGACTTGAAGCCAGGTGACCATCTCTGTCGGCGCCATCTTGCGTTGTGGATTAGTTTGAAGGAGTACCACGTTGAAGAAGATAGTGAAACTACCACATGGATATTTTTTTAGGAGTTAACCGAAAGGAATTGAATGTTCTGTGCTTGTTTGTGCTGTCTATGTGTACCATAATGTGGTAGACTAAATCATTTCACAAATCAAATCACATTCTGTTGAATGTCTCTTTTCTGAGAAAGCATAATGACGATTTGTGTCTGACTTCTGGACCACAGAATGTCCTTTCCCTCTCTCCGTCCCTCCTGAGGTTTGACCTACCACTGACTTCTGGACCACAGAACTTGACTGGCCTGCACAGAGCCCTGACCTCAACTCCATCGAAAACCTTTGGGCTGAATTGGAACGCCGACTGCGAGCCAGGCCTAATCGGTCCAACATCAGTGCCCAACCTCACTAATGCTTTTGTGGCTGAATGGAAGCAAGTCCCCGCAGCAATGTTCCAACATCTAGTGGAAAGCCTTCCCAGAAGAGTGGAGGCTGTAATAGCAGCAATGTTCCAACATCTAGTGGAAAGCCTTCCCAGAAAAGTGGAGGCTGTTATAGCAGAAATGTTCCAACATCTAGTGGAAAGCCTTTCCAGAAGAGTGGAGGCTGTTATAGCAGCAATGTTCCAACATCTAGTGGAAAGCCTTCCCAGAAGAGTGCAGGCTGTTATAGCAGCTATGTTCCAACATCTAGTGGAAAGCCTTCCCAGAAGAGTGGAGGCTGTTATAGCAGCAATGTTCCAACATCTAGAGGAAAGCCTTCCCAGAAGAGTGGAGGCTGTTATAGCAGCAATGTTCCAACATCTAGTGGAAAGCCTTCCAAGAAGAGTGGAGGCTGTTATAGCAGCAATGTTCCAACATCTAGTGGAAAGCCTTCCCAGAAGAGTGGAGGCTGTTATAGCAGCTATGTTCCAACATCTAGTGGAAAGCCTTCCCAGAAGAGTGGAGGCTGTTATAGCAGCAATGTTCCAACATCTAGAGGAAAGCCTTCCCAGAAGAGTGGAGGCTGTTATAGCAGCAATGTTCCAACATCTAGTGGAAAGCCTTCCCAGAAGAGTGGAGGCTGTTATAGCAGCAATGTTCCAACATCTAGAGGAAAGCCTTCCCAGAAGAGTGGAGGCTGTTATAGCAGCAATGTTCCAGCATCTAGTGGAAAGCCTTCCCAGAAGAGTGGAGGCTGTTATAGCAGCAATGTTCCAACATCTAGAGGAAAGCCTTCCCAGAAGAGTGGAGGCTGTTATAGCAGCAATGTTCCAACATCTAGAGGAAAGCCTATAACCCCCATCAACAACTCTCCACATAATGAGCCTGTAACCCCCGTCAACAACCCTCCACATAATGAGCCTACATAAAGGCTTTTTTCTAAAGATGCATGTATTGTATCCACTGTTTCAAATACACACTCTTCATAGGACAGGCTAGTCTATTTCAGAAAGACGGACACAACTAAAGGGAATCTCAACACCCTGACCTTGACTGCCTGAAATATTGACCTTTGACCCTAGATGTCATTCATTTGACTCTTATGTATGACTCTGTCTAAGGCCTGTGTTATCTAAGGGCTTGGTTGGGTGCCTTAAGAAACTGCAAATAAGCCAGTGCGTCATAGTTGGGCAGTAAAAGGAATCATGAAAGCAGCAGCTGGGACCAAGACGATACTCCCAGTGAATAGGTTGGTGTTTAGAGGGATACTCCCAGAGGACAGGTTGGTGTTTAGAGGGATACTCCCAGAGGACAGGTTGGTGTTTAGAGGGATACTCCCAGATGACAGGTTGGTGTTTAGAGGGATACTCCCAGAGGACAGGTTGGTGTTTAGAGGGATACTCCCAGAGGACAGGTTGGTGTTTAGAGGGATACTCCCAGAGGACAGGTTGGTGTTTAGAGGGATACTCCACTGACAAGCTAACTTGTGGCTGCAGGTTCATGAGTGAAAACTTGGGCTTTTTTTCTCAATGAAATAAGTTCTACATTTGCTTTTATGAGTAGTGAGTGACCGGGGGTGTGCTTTATGAGTAGTGAGTGATCCTAGGGTGGCAACACATACAGTTGAAGTCGGAAGTTTACATACACCTTAGCCAAATACATTTAAACTCAGTTTTACACAATTCCTGACATTTAATCCGAGTAAAAATTCCCTGTCTTAGGTCAGTTAGGATCACCACTTTATTTTAAATGTCAGAATAATAGTAGAGAGAATGATTTATTTCAGCTTTTATTTCTTTCATCACATTCCCAGTGGGTCAGAAGTTTACATACACTCAATTAGTATTTGGTAGCATTGCCTTTCAATTGTTTAACTTGGGTCAAACGTTTCGAGTGGCCCTCCACAAGCTTCCCACAATAAGTTGGGGGAATTTTGGCCCTTTCCTCCTGACAGAGCTGGTGGAACTGAGTCAGGTTTGTAGGCCTCCTTGCTCGCACACGCTTTTTCAGTTCTGCCCACAACTGTTCTATGGGATTGAGGTCAAGGCTTTGTGATGGCCACTCCAATACCTTGACTTTGTTGTCCTTAAGACATTTTGCCACAACTTTGGAAGTATGCTTGGGGTCATTGTCCATTTGGAAGACCCATTTGTGACCAAGCTTTAACTTCCTGAGTGATGTCTGGTGATGTTGCTTCAACATATCCACATAATTTTCATTCCTCATGATGCCATCTATTTTGTGAAGTGCACCAGTCCCTCCTGCAGCAAAGCACCCCCACAACATGATGCCTCCACCCCCGTGCTTCACGGTTGGGATGGTGTTCTTCGGCTTGCAAGCTCCCCCCCTTTTCCTCCAAACATAACGATGGTCATTATGGCCAAACAGTTCTGTTTTTGTTTCATCAGACCAGCGAACATTTCTCCAAAAAGTACGATCTTTGTCCCCATGTGCAATTGCAAACCGTAGCCTGGCTTTTTTATGGCGGTTTTGGAGCAGTACCTTCTTCCTTGCTGAGCGGCATTTAAATACATCCACAGGTACACCTCCAATTGACTCAAATGCTGTCAATTAGCCTATCAGAAGCTTCTAAAGCCATGACATCATTTTCTGAAATTTTCCAAGCTGTTGGAATTGTGATACAGTGAATTATAAGTGTAATAATCTGTCGGTATACAATTGTTGGAAAAATTACTTGTGTCATGCACGAGGTAGATGTCCTAACCGACTTCACAAAACTATAGTTTGTTAACAAGAAACTTGTGGAGTGGTTGAAAAATGAGGTTTTAATGACTCCAACCTAAGTTGTATGTAAACTTCAGACTTCAACTGTACATTCTAAGTGATTTCAGTGGGTCTCTCTCCATTCTGATTGGTTTATACTGTTCAATTCAACTTCAACCAAAACCAATTTCAGCACTTTTATCATTTCTGCATTTTCTGCACTCAATTACAGCGGTGGAAAGGAAAAGTAAAGATGCGTTAATAGAAAATGACTCGAGGAAAAGTGAAAGTCACCCAGTAAAATACTACTTGAATAAAAGTCTAAAAGTATTTGGTTTTAAATTTACTTAAGCATCAAAAGTAAATGTAATTTATAATATATACTTAAGTATCGAAAGTAAATGTAATTTATAAAATATACTTAAGCGTCAAAAGTAAATGTAATTTATAAAATATACTTAAGTATCGAAAGTAAAAGTATCAATCATTTCAAATTCCTTATATGAAGCAAACCAGATGGCACCATTTTCTTGTTTTTTCAATTTACAGATAGCCAGGGGAACACTTCAACACTCAGACATCATTACAGATAGTCTGGGGAACACTCCAACACTCAGACATCATTACAGATAGCCAGGGGAACACTCCAACACTCAGACATCATTACAGATAGTCTGGGGAACACTCCAACATCATTACAGATAGCCAGGGGAACACTCCAACACTCAGACATCATTACAGATAGCCAGGGCCACACTCCAACACTCAGACATCATTTACAGATAGCCAGGGGCACACTCCAACATTCAGACATCATTACAGATAGCCAGGGGCACACTTCAACACTCAGACATCATTACAGATAGCCAGGGGCACACTTCAACACTCAGACATCATTACAGATAGCCAGGGGCACACTCCAACACTCAGACATCATTACAGATAGCCAGGGGAACACTCCAACACTCAGACATCATTACAGATAGCCAGGGGCACACTTCAACACTCAGACATCATTACAGATAGCCAGGGGCACACTTCAACACTCAGACATCATTACAGATAGCCAGGGGCACACTCCAACACTCAGACATCATTACAGATAGCCAGGGGCACACTCCAACACTCAAGCTAGTAGTTACAGAACGCTAGTGGATTTATATTAAGAAGCAAAGTGAAAACAGCATTGTTGTCGTCAACATTGTTGCATGTGCTGCATTGACCATGTAGACTGAACGCAAGTGTCTCGTGGTTGAGGAACATCAAATGCTGCTCCTTGAGTGACAGGGGGCGTGACTAGGTCACTGTGGAAAGCTGAAGCGGAGAGAAAAAGCGGAGAGAGTTGACTCAAGTAGCGAAGTACTTGCTGGAGTTCTGCAAAGATGTTTGTCCTTCTGGAAGGTTCTCCCATCTCCACAAAGGAACTCTGGAGCTCAGTCAGAGTGACTATCTGGTTCTTGGTCACCTTCCAGACCAAGGCCCGTCTTCCCCAAATGCTCAGTTTGACTATCGGGTTCTTCGTCACCTCCCTGACTAATTTTTACACACTTTAGTGTGACTCGGTCGGTTGATCAAAATCCACAAAGTTCCAATCTCAGGCCGGACACTCAAAACCACAAGGCCACTGAGTTGGAATGGACTTTCTAGTCATCCTTTCTATGCTGTACAACTCTATACTCACAGTGGTCTTGGAAAGGGGGCTGAGCTCCATCCAGTGCTGTGTCTCCTCAGGGCCCAGCTGTCTGAGGGAGAGGACACACTCTGCCACCGTTCTCTTCCTGGGGTGGTGGGTCTGCAGCCGGAATACCAGAGCACTGCAACGCAGCTGCTGCAGCCGCAACGTAAACACAAAGGTCTCCATGAAGACTGTGTCCTGGGAGGGAGGGAGGGAGGGAGGGAGGGAGGGAGGGAGGGAGGGAGGGAGGGAGGGAGGGAGGGAGGGGAGATAGAAGATTAGGATGGTACTCCACTCTGACTAGTACCTGGTAGATTAGGCCTCTCTGACTAGTACCTGGTAGATTAGGATGGTACTCCACTCTGACTAGTACCTGGTAGATTAGGATGGTACTCCACTCTGACTAGTACCTGGTAGATTAGGCCTCTCTGACTAGTACCTGGTAGATTAGGATGGTACTCCACTCTGACTAGTACCTGGTAGATTAGGATGGTACTCCACACTGACTAGTACCTGGTAGATTAGGATGGTACTCCACACTGACTAGTACCTGGTAGATTAGGCCACTCTGACTAGTACCTGGTAGATTAGGATGGTACTCCACTCTGACTAGTACCTGGTAGATTAGGGCGGTACTCCACTCTGACTAGTACCTGGTAGATTAGGCCTCTCTGACTAGTACCTGGTAGATTAGGATGGTACTCCACTCTGACTAGTACCTGGTAGATTAGGCCTCTCTGACTAGTACCTGGTAGATTAGGCCTCTCTGACTAGTACCTGGTAGATTAGGCCTCTCTGACTGGTACCTGGTAGATTAGGACGGTACTCCACTCTGACTAGTACCTGGTAGATTAGGCCTCTCTGACTAGTACCTGGTAGATTAGGCCTCTCTGACTAGGACCTGGTAGATTAGGCCTCTCTGACTAGTACCTGGTAGATTAGGCCTCTCTGACTAGTACCTGGTAGATTAGGACGGTACTCCACTCTGACTAGTACCTGGTAGATTAGGACGGTACTCCACTCTGACTAGTACCTGGTAGATTAGGATGGTACTCCACTCTGACTAGTACCTGGTAGATTAGGACGGTACTCCACTCTGACTAGTACCTGGTAGATTAGGAGGACTAGTACCTGGTAGATTAGGACGGTACTCCACTCTGACTAGTACCTGGTAGATTAGGCCACTCTGACTAGTACCTGGTAGATTAGGATGGTACTCCACACTGACTAGTACCTGGTAGATTAGGATGGTACTCCACACTGACTAGTACCTGGTAGATTAGGCCTCTCTGACTAGTACCTGGTAGATTAGGCCACTCTGACTAGTACCTGGTAGATTAGGATGGTACTCCACTCTGACTAGTACCTGGTAGATTAGGGCGGTACTCCACTCTGACTAGTACCTGGTAGATTAGGCCTCTCTGACTAGTACCTGGTAGATTAGGATGGTACTCCACTCTGACTAGTACCTGGTAGATTAGGCCTCTCTGACTAGTACCTGGTAGATTAGGCCTCTCTGACTAGTACCTGGTAGATTAGGCCTCTCTGACTGGTACCTGGTAGATTAGGACGGTACTCCACTCTGACTAGTACCTGGTAGATTAGGCCTCTCTGACTAGTACCTGGTAGATTAGGCCTCTCTGACTAGGACCTGGTAGATTAGGCCTCTCTGACTAGTACCTGGTAGATTAGGACGGTACTCCACTCTGACTAGTACCTGGTAGATTAGGACGGTACTCCACTCTGACTAGTACCTGGTAGATTAGGATGGTACTCCACTCTGACTAGTACCTGGTAGATTAGGACGGTACTCCACTCTGACTAGTACCTGGTAGATTAGGACGGTACTCCACTCTGACTAGTACCTGGTAGATTAGGATGGTACTCCACTCTGACTAGTACCTGGTAGATTAGGATGGTACTCCACTCTGACTAGTACCTGGTAGATTAGGCCTCTCTGACTAGTACCTGGTAGATTAGGCCACTCTGACTAGTACCTGGTAGATTAGGATGGTACTCCACTCTGACTAGTACCTGGTAGATTAGGACGGTACTCCACTCTGACTAGAACCTGGTAGATTAGGCCTCTCTGACTAGTACCTGGTAGATTAGGATGGTACTCCACTCTGACTAGTACCTGGTAGATTAGGACGGTACTCCACTCTGACTAGTACCTGGTAGATTAGGATGGTACTCCACTCTTGACTAGTACCTGGTAGATTAGGATGGTACACCACTCTGACTAGAACCTGGTAGATTAGGCCTCTCTGACTAGTACCTGGTAGATTAGGACGGTACTCCACTCTGACTAGTACCTGGTAGATTAGGATGGTACTCCACTCTGACTAGAACCTGGTAGATTAGGCCTCTCTGACTAGAACCTGGTAGATTAGGCCTCTCTGACTAGAACCTGGTAGATTAGGCCTCTCTGACTAGTACCTGGTAGATTAGGCCTCTCTGACTAGTACCTGGTAGATTAGGCCTCTCTGACTAGTACCTGGTAGATTAGGCCACTCTGACTAGTACCTGGTAGATTAGGATGGTATTCCACTCTGACTAGTACCTGGTAGATTAGGATGGTATTCCACTCTGACTAGTACCTGGTAGATTAGGATGGTACTCCACTCTGACTAGTACCTGGTAGATTAGGACGGTACTCCACTCTGACTAGTACCTGGTAGATTAGGCCTCTCTGACTAGTACCTGGTAGATTGGTCCTTCTGTAGCTCAGTTGGTAGAGCATGGCGCTTGTAACGCCAGGGTAGTGGGTTCGATTCCCGGGACCACCCATACGAAAATGTATGCACACATGACTGTAAGTCGCTTTGGATAAAAGCGTCTGCTAAATGGCATATATTATTATTATATTATATTATTAGGCCTCTCTGACTAGTACCTGGTAGATTAGGATGGTACTCCACTCTGACTAGAACCTGGTAGATTAGGATGGTACTCCACTCTGACTAGTACCTGGTAGATTAGGATGGTACTCCACTCTGACTAGTACCTGGTAGATTAGGATGGTATTCCACTCTGACTAGTACCTGGTAGATTAGGATGGTACTCCACTCTGACTAGTACCTGGTAGATTAGGACGGTACTCCACTCTGACTAGTACCTGGTAGATTAGGATGGTACTCCACTCTGACTAGTACCTGGTAGATTAGGCCTCTCTGACTAGAACCTGGTAGATTAGGCCTCTCTGACTAGAACCTGGTAGATTAGGCCTCTCTGACTAGTACCTGGTAGATTAGGCCTCTCTGACTAGTACCTGGTAGATTAGGCCTCTCTGACTAGTACCTGGTAGATTAGGATGGTACTCCACTCTGACTAGAACCTGGTAGATTAGGCCTCTCTGACTGGTACCTGGTAGATTAGGACGGTACTCCACTCTGACTAGTACCTGGTAGATTAGGCCTCTCTGACTAGTACCTGGTAGATTAGGCCTCTCTGACTAGGACCTGGTAGATTAGGCCTCTCTGACTAGTACCTGGTAGATTAGGACGGTACTCCACTCTGACTAGTACCTGGTAGATTAGGACGGTACTCCACTCTGACTAGTACCTGGTAGATTAGGATGGTACTCCACTCTGACTAGTACCTGGTAGATTAGGACGGTACTCCACTCTGACTAGTACCTGGTAGATTAGGACGGTACTCCACTCTGACTAGTACCTGGTAGATTAGGATGGTACTCCACTCTGACTAGTACCTGGTAGATTAGGATGGTACTCCACTCTGACTAGTACCTGGTAGATTAGGCCTCTCTGACTAGTACCTGGTAGATTAGGCCACTCTGACTAGTACCTGGTAGATTAGGATGGTACTCCACTCTGACTAGTACCTGGTAGATTAGGACGGTACTCCACTCTGACTAGAACCTGGTAGATTAGGCCTCTCTGACTAGTACCTGGTAGATTAGGATGGTACTCCACTCTGACTAGTACCTGGTAGATTAGGACGGTACTCCACTCTGACTAGTACCTGGTAGATTAGGATGGTACTCCACTCTTGACTAGTACCTGGTAGATTAGGATGGTACACCACTCTGACTAGAACCTGGTAGATTAGGCCTCTCTGACTAGTACCTGGTAGATTAGGACGGTACTCCACTCTGACTAGTACCTGGTAGATTAGGATGGTACTCCACTCTGACTAGAACCTGGTAGATTAGGCCTCTCTGACTAGAACCTGGTAGATTAGGCCTCTCTGACTAGAACCTGGTAGATTAGGCCTCTCTGACTAGTACCTGGTAGATTAGGCCTCTCTGACTAGTACCTGGTAGATTAGGCCTCTCTGACTAGTACCTGGTAGATTAGGCCACTCTGACTAGTACCTGGTAGATTAGGATGGTATTCCACTCTGACTAGTACCTGGTAGATTAGGATGGTATTCCACTCTGACTAGTACCTGGTAGATTAGGATGGTACTCCACTCTGACTAGTACCTGGTAGATTAGGACGGTACTCCACTCTGACTAGTACCTGGTAGATTAGGCCTCTCTGACTAGTACCTGGTAGATTGGTCCTTCTGTAGCTCAGTTGGTAGAGCATGGCGCTTGTAACGCCAGGGTAGTGGGTTCGATTCCCGGGACCACCCATACGAAAATGTATGCACACATGACTGTAAGTCGCTTTGGATAAAAGCGTCTGCTAAATGGCATATATTATTATTATATTATATTATTAGGCCTCTCTGACTAGTACCTGGTAGATTAGGATGGTACTCCACTCTGACTAGAACCTGGTAGATTAGGATGGTACTCCACTCTGACTAGTACCTGGTAGATTAGGATGGTACTCCACTCTGACTAGTACCTGGTAGATTAGGATGGTATTCCACTCTGACTAGTACCTGGTAGATTAGGATGGTACTCCACTCTGACTAGTACCTGGTAGATTAGGACGGTACTCCACTCTGACTAGTACCTGGTAGATTAGGATGGTACTCCACTCTGACTAGTACCTGGTAGATTAGGCCTCTCTGACTAGAACCTGGTAGATTAGGCCTCTCTGACTAGAACCTGGTAGATTAGGCCTCTGACTAGTACCTGGTAGATTAGGCCTCTCTGACTAGTACCTGGTAGATTAGGCCTCTCTGACTAGTACCTGGTAGATTAGGATGGTACTCCACTCTGACTAGAACCTGGTAGATTAGGCCTCTCTGACTAGTACCTGGTAGATTAGGATGGTACTCCACTCTGACTAGTACCTGGTAGATTAGGCCTCTCTGACTAGTACCTGGTAGATTAGGATGGTACTCCACTCTGACTAGTACCTGGTAGATTAGGATGGTATTCCACTCTGACTAGTACCTGGTAGATTAGGCCTCTCTGACTAGTACCTGGTAGATTAGGATGGTATTCCACTCTGACTAGTACCTGGTAGATTAGGCCTCTCTGACTAGTACCTGGTAGATTAGGACAGTACTCCACTCTGACTAGTACCTGGTAGATTAGGATGGTACTCCACTCTGACTAGTACCTGGTAGATTAGGATGGTACTCCACTCTGACTAGTACCTGGTAGATTAGGCCTCTCTGACTAGTACCTGGTAGATTAGGCCTCTCTGACTAGTACCTGGTAGATTAGGACGGTACTCCACTCTGACTAGTACCTGGTAGATTAGGACGGTACTCCACTCTGACTAGTACCTGGTAGATTAGGCCTCTCTGACTAGTACCTGGTAGATTAGGCCTCTCTGACTAGTACCTGGTAGATTAGGACGGTACTCCACTCTGACTAGTACCTGGTAGATTAGGCCTCTCTGACTAGTACCTGGTAGATTAGGCCTCTCTGACTAGTACCTGGTAGATTAGGCCTCTCTGACTAGTACCTGGTAGATTAGGATGGTATTCCACTCTGACTAGTACCTGGTAGATTAGGATGGTATTCCACTCTGACTAGTACCTGGTAGATTAGGCCTCTCTGACTAGTACCTGGTAGATTAGGACGGTACTCCACTCTGACTAGTACCTGGTAGATTAGGCCTCTCTGACTAGTACCTGGTAGATTAGGCCTCTCTGACTAGTACCTGGTAGATTAGGCCTCTCTGACTAGTACCTGGTAGATTAGGATGGTATTCCACTCTGACTAGTACCTGGTAGATTAGGACGGTACTCCACTCTGACTAGTACCTGGTAGATTAGGACTGTACTCCACTCTGACTAGTACCTGGTAGATTAGGCCTCTCTGACTAGTACCTGGTAGATTAGGACGGTACTCCACTCTGACTAGTACCTGGTAGATTAGGATGGTACTCCACTCTGACTAGTACCTGGTAGATTAGGCCTCTCTGACTAGTACCTGGTAGATTAGGATGGTACTCCACTCTGACTAGTACCTGGTAGATTAGGCCTCTCTGACTAGTACCTGGTAGATTAGGATGGTACTCCACTCTGACTAGTACCTGGTAGATTAGGCCTCTCTGACTAGTACCTGGTAGATTAGGATGGTACTCCACTCTGACTAGTACCTGGTAGATTAGGCCACTCTGACTAGTACCTGGTAGATTAGGATGGTACTCCACTCTGACTAGTACCTGGTAGATTAGGCCTCTCTGACTAGTACCTGGTAGATTAGGACAGTACTCCACTCTGACTAGTACCTGGTAGATTAGGCCTCTCTGACTAGTACCTGGTAGATTAGGACGGTACTCCACTCTGACTAGTACCTGGTAGATTAGGACGGTACTCCACTCTGACTAGTACCTGGTAGATTAGGCCTCTCTGACTAGTACCTGGTAGATTAGGACAGTACTCCACTCTGACTAGTACCTGGTAGATTAGGATGGTACTCCACTCTGACTAGTACCTGGTAGATTAGGATGGTACTCCACTCTGACTAGTACCTGGTAGATTAGGATGGTACTCCACTCTGACTAGAACCTGGTAGATTAGGCCTCTCTGACTAGTACCTGGTAGATTAGGACAGTACTCCACTCTGACTAGTACCTGGTAGATTAGGATGGTACTCCACTCTGACTAGTACCTGGTAGATTAGGATGGTACTCCACTCTGACTAGTACCTGGTAGATTAGGCCTCTCTGACTAGTACCTGGTAGATTAGGCCTCTCTGACTAGTACCTGGTAGATTAGGACGGTACTCCACTCTGACTAGTACCTGGTAGATTAGGACGGTACTCCACTCTGACTAGTACCTGGTAGATTAGGCCTCTCTGACTAGTACCTGGTAGATTAGGCCTCTCTGACTAGTACCTGGTAGATTAGGATGGTACTCCACTCTGACTAGTACCTGGTAGATTAGGCCTCTCTGACTAGTACCTGGTAGATTAGGCCTCTCTGACTAGTACCTGGTAGATTAGGCCTCTCTGACTAGTACCTGGTAGATTAGGACGGTACTCCACTCTGACTAGTACCTGGTAGTATGTTATCAGAGAGGATCACATTGTTTCTTCACTCGTAGAACCTAGCGGAGCAAAAAAGCATCAACAGTGCAAATGGATGAATCCTGTGCTCACTTAATTTACAGCCATTGACTCTTCCGGCCTGCAACAGCTCAACAACAGAAACGCTGCGCTCGACAAGAGGCTGAACTACCAGTGAGAACTAAAAGCCAGTGACGCGGAGCTCAAAGCTCAGAGCAGATCTCTCTGTCTCTCTCACTCTCTCTCTACCTATCTATCTATCTACCTATCAGGTACTAGAGAGTTGGACTAGTAACCGAAAGGTTGCAAGTTCAAATCCCTGAGCTGTCGTTCTGCCCCTGAACAGGCAGTTAAACCCACTGTTCCTAGGCCGTCATTGAAAATGTGTTTTTAACTGACTTGCCTGGTTAAATAAAGGTCAAATAAAATAAAACATCTGGGCCCGTATCCACAAAGCATCTTAGAGAATGCTGATCTAGGATCTGTCCATATAATCTTATTCATTCTGATCTAGGATCTGTCCATATAATCTTATTCATTCTGATCTAGGATCTGTCCATATAATCTTATTCATTCTGATCTAGGATCTGTCCATATAATCTTATTCATTCTGATCTAGGATCTGTCCATATAATCTTATTCATTCTGATCTAGGATCTGTCCATATAGTCTTATTCATTCTGATCTAGGATCTGTCCATATAGTCTTATTCATTCTGATCTAGGATCTGTCCATATAGTCTTATTCATTAGGATCTGTCCATATAATCTTATTCATTCTGATCTAGGATCTGTCCATATAATCTTATTCATTCTGATCTAGGATCTGTCCATATAGTCTTATTCATTCTGATCTAGGATCTGTCCATATAGTCTTATTCATTCTGATCTAGGATC
>NC_060182.1:95320259-95475259 GCF_021184085.1 Oncorhynchus gorbuscha | reverse complement strand
TACACTACATAATACACTACATATTACACTACATAATACACTACATAATACACTACATAATACACTACATAATCCTACCACTGAGGAAGTACAGTTCCCGCTCAGCCCAGTCTAAACTGTTCGCTGCTCTGGCCCTCCAATGGTGGAACAAACTCCCTCACGACGCCAGGACAGCGGAGTCAATCACCACCTTCCGGAGACACCTGAAACCCCACCTCTTTAAGGAATACCTAGGATAAGTAATCCTTCTCACCCCCCCCTTTAAGATTTAGATGCACTATTGTAAAGTGACTGTTCCACTGGATGTCATAAGGTGAATGCACCAATTTGTAAGTCGCTCTGGATAAGAGCGTCTGCTAAATGACTTAAATGTAAATGTAAATAATACACTACATAATACACTACATAATACACTACATAATACACTACATATTACACTACATAATACACTACATATTACACTACATAATACACTACATAATACACTACATATTACACTACATATTACACTACATAATACATAATACACTACATATTACACTACATAATACACTACATAATACATATTACACTACATAATACACTACATAATACACTACATAATACATAATACACTACATAATACACTACATAATACATAATACACTACATAATACATATTACACTACATAATACATATTACACTACATAATACATAATACACTACATATTACACTACATAATACACTACATAATACACTACATAATACACTACATAGTACACTACATAATACACTACATAGTACACTACATAATACATAATACACTACATAGTACACTACATAATACACTACATAATACACTACATAGTACACTACATAATACATAATACACTACATAATACACTACATAATACATAATACACTACATAGTACACTACATAATACATAATACACTACATAATACACTACATAATACACTACATATTACACTACATAATACACTACATAGTACACTACATAATACATAATACACTACATAATACACTACATAATACACTACATTATACACAGCAACAGATAGACTTCCCTGATATTACACTTCACAGTATCAGCTCAACAGCTAGACTTCCCCGATAAGGCACAAGAGCAACTGGCAATACAACACACCAAGCATCCAATCACAAAGTTCTGGCCCAGGTTCAACCAGGTACAGGATGTGTCCCTATGTCCTTTATAGTGGACTAGTGTTGTCCAGGGCCCATAGGTCACTACGTAGGGAATAGGGAGCAGTTTAGGATGCAAGCCTAATATCAGTACCCCTGACCCATAACCCTGTACTGTAATATCACCCCTACGTGACACACGTAGTCAAACTGAAGTTTATCACGAGGTTCTGTTTCGATAGATTGTAATGTTTATCTTGGTTTTTTTTTTTGGGGGGCGAGACATGAGACCAAAAGTATTCATAACAAATACACACTAGCAATATATACCTGGTAACCAACGGTGTTGTTGATTACAGTACAATACAATACACCTTAATATTACTAATAAAGCCAAAGGACCCCACCCAGACCAGCCCTAACCAAACCCTTACATATTATTGTGATTGATTACCACTTCCTTCAACACAATCAACAGAGCTTTGCGCCGTCTTTCAGAGGCTGAGAGGTGAGTGACGGTCGATGGAAACCATGAATGAGGCCGAGCGGGGGGGGGTGTGACGCACAACGACTTTACATGTGGACGACGGGAACACAAAGATATGGCAGAATGTGTCAGAGGTAAACAATACAGGTGGTTTGGTTATTGCATAAACATCCTCACTCACCTGTATGTGGCTGGGAGGGTTGGAGTTGGACAAGTCAAACAGGGATTTGCTCAGATTCCCAGTCGTCACATTCCCACCTGAAAGCCAAGCAAACCGTATTAAGCTAAGATAGCTTTTCCCCAAATGTGAAAGCTAAGCAAATAGTTACTAAGACACAGGAAAATCTCAGTATTTGCAATATGATGACGGGATTCTTTTCTCTTTCTGATTTTACAGTACACACCTGATCCACAGGTCCTGGTCTCTCCTCACATATAAACCAATATGAGCTGGCATGAGGAGAGACTTTTCTTATCCCTGATATTACAGTACACTAGGGGTCAGGGGTCAGGGGTGATATTACAGTACACTAGGGGTCAGGGGTGAAATACAGTACACTAGGGGTCAGGGGTGAGATACAGTACAGGGTTAGAGGTCAGGGTGATATTACAGTACAGGGTCAGGGGTCAGGGTGATATTACAGTACAGGGTTAGGGTGATATTACAGTACAGGGTTAGGGGTCAGGGTGATATTACAGTACAGGGTTAGGGGTCAGGGTGATATTACAGTACAGGGTTAGGGGTCAGGGTGATATTACAGTACAGGGTTAGGGGTCAGGGTGATATTACAGTACAGGGTTAGGTGTCAGGGTGATATTACAGTACAGGGTTAGGGGTCAGGGTGATATTACAGTACAGGGTTAGGGGTCAGGGTGATATTACAGTATAGGGTCAGGGGTTAGGGTGATATTACAGTACAGGGTTAGGGGTCAGGGTGATATTACAGTACAGGGTTAGGTGTCAGGGTGATATTACAGTACAGGGTTAGGGGTCAGGGTGATATTACAGTACAGGGTCAGGGGTCAGGGTGATATTACAGTACAGGGTCAGGGGTGATATTACAGTACAAGGTTAGGGGTCAGGGTGATATTACAGTACAGGGTTAGGGGTCAGGGTGATATTACAGTACAGGGTTAGGGTGATATTACAGTACAGGGTTAGGGGTCAGGGTGATATTACAGTACAGGGTCAGGGGTCAGGGTGATATTACAGTACAGAGTCAGGGGTCAGGGTGATATTACAGTACAGGGTCAGGGGTCAGGGGTGATATTACAGTACACTAGGGGTCAGGGGTGAAATACAGTACACTAGGGGTCAGGGGTGAGATACAGTACAGGGTTAGAGGTCAGGGTGATATTACAGTACAGGGTCAGGGGTCAGGGTGATATTACAGTACAGGGTTAGGGTGATATTACAGTACAGGGTTAGGGGTCAGGGTGATATTACAGTACAGGGTTAGGGGTCAGGGTGATATTACAGTACAGGGTTAGGGGTCAGGGTGATATTACAGTATAGGGTCAGGGAGTAGGGTGATATTACAGTACAGGGTTAGGGGTCAGGGTGATATTACAGTACAGGGTTAGGGGTCAGGGTGATATTACAATACAGGGTTAGGGGTCAGGGTGATATTACAGTACAGGGTTAGGTGTCAGGGTGATATTACAGTACAGGGTTAGGGGTCAGGGTGATATTACAGTACAGGGTTAGGGGTCAGGGTGATATTACAGTATAGGGTCAGGGGTTAGGGTGATATTACAGTACAGGGTTAGGGGTCAGGGTGATATTACAGTACAGGGTTAGGGGTCAGGGTGATATTACAGTACAGGGTTAGGGGTCAGGGTGATATTACAGTACAGGGTCAGGGGTCAGGGTGATATTACAGTACAGGGTCAGGGGTGATATTACAGTACAAGGTTAGGGGTCAGGGTGATATTACAGTACAGGGTTAGGGGTCAGGGTGATATTACAGTACAGGGTTAGGGTGATATTACAGTACAGGGTTAGGGGTCAGGGTGATATTACAGTACAGGGTTAGGGGTCAGGGTGATATTACAGTATAGGGTCAGGGGTCAGGGTGATATTACAGTACAGGGTCAGGGGTGATATTACAGTACAGGGTTAGGGGTCAGGGGTGATATTACAGTACAGGGTCAGGGGTGATATTACAGTACGGGGTTAAGGGTCAGGGGTGATATTACAGTACAGGGTTAGGGGTCAGGGTGATATTACAGTACAGGGTTAGGGGTCAGGGTGATATTACAGTACAGGGTCAGGGGTCAGGGTGATATTACAGTACAGGGTCAGGGTGATATTACAGTACAGGGTTAGGGGTCAGGGTGATATTACAGTACAGGGTTAGGGTGATATTACAGTACAGGGTTAGGGGTCAGGGTGATATTACAGTACAGGGTAAGGGGTCAGGGTGATATTACAGTACAGGGTCAGGGGTCAGGGTGATATTACAGTACAGGGTCAGGGTGATATTACAGTACAGGGTCAGGGGTGATATTACAGTACAGGGTTAGGGGTCAGGGGTGATATTACAGTACAGGGTCAGGGGTGATATTACAGTACGGGGTTAAGGGTCAGGGGTGATATTACAGTACAGGGTCAGCGGTGATATTACAGTATAGGGTCAGGGGTCAGGGTGATATTACAGTACAGGGTCAGCGGTGATATTACAGTACAGGGTTAGGGGTCAGGGGTGATATTACAGTACACACCTGATTCTGAGCCCCGGGGACTCTTTTTCAGATTGCTGTGTCGTGTTGTTCCGGGAGACATGTTGGGGGAGGAGTCGGGGTTATAGACTATGTGACTGGCCCCTGACAGCTCCGCCTTCCTCTCTGCATAGGTGCTCCTGGCTGAACCTGGGGTACATAGAGGTTAGAGGTCACAGGTCAGAAGTTACATAACACATTCCCTAAACCTGGTATACACAGAGGTTAGAGGTCACAGTTCAGAGGTTACATAACACATCCCCTAAACCTGGGATACACAGAGAGAGATTATTGCCATAATCAATACAGTATGTACATTATGATATTAGCAATAAAACATTAATTGATATACATTTTCGCTCTGAGAAAAGCCCAGCCAATGGTGGTTGTAAAAAAATGTCCACATTTGTGACAGTAAAGACACTGATTGATTGATTGATTGACTTGATACATACTGTGTAGCCCTGGTGTCTGGTAGCCGAGGTAACGTGATCCTCGTGGTTGGATGTAGGAAGGTTTGTACGTGGGGAGGACAAAAGGGATCTCTTTTCCATCCAAGGG
Organism: Oncorhynchus gorbuscha; assembly: GCF_021184085.1. Classification (NCBI taxonomy): domain Eukaryota; kingdom Metazoa; phylum Chordata; class Actinopteri; order Salmoniformes; family Salmonidae; genus Oncorhynchus; species Oncorhynchus gorbuscha. The sequence continues at coordinate 95,470,346 of NC_060182.1, read as the reverse complement.
GAGTTTAGAGAGGAGATAGTCCTCTGATACCCCTACACCCTTCATGGGGCCACCTGAGATAGCTCTGGCAGGGGGCATCTTCATTGTAATCACTACAAAGTAGAATAAACCATTATTTTTCCTCAGAGGGACTTCAGTTTACTAAGTAGTAGACATCTATTACATTTTATGGACGGGGCGGCAGGGTAGCCTAGTGGTTAGAACGTTGGACTAGAAACTGAAACGTTGCAAGTTGCAAGTTTGAATCCCTGAGCTGACAAGGTAAAAATATGTCGTTCTGCCCCCTGAACAAGTCAGTTAAGCCACTGTTCCCCTGAACAAGGCAGTTAACCCACTGTTCCCCTGAACAAGGCAGTTAACCCACTGTTCCCCTGAGCAAGGCAGTTAACCCACTGTTCCCCTGAGCAAGGCAGTTAACCCACTGTTCCCCTGAGCAAGGCAGTTAACCCACTGTTCCCCTGAGCAAGGCAGTTAACCCACTGTTCCCCTGAGCAAGGCAGTTAACCCACTGTTCCCCTGAACAAGGCAGTTAACCCACTGTTCCTAGGCAGTTAACCCACTGTTCGTTATAAATAAGAATTTGTTCTTAATCGACTTGCCTGGTAAAATAAATCAGGCTGTAAACTATATGGTAAACTATATGGTACTACATTAAAAAGAGCGAAAAATAACACAAAGTATAGAGGCTAATCAATGTATTTTCTTTAATAAACATTTGATAGATGGGTGATATAATATAAGCCAAGGAGTAATCCAATAGGCTATTTATTTATTTTTATATGTATAAAATTAACAAGTTTACCTTGCTGTTCTATCTCAGCGTCCTTGCCTAGGAAGGTTTTGCAGCAGTTCTTGATGCATTCCATTGCCATGCTGTATTAGAGTGGTAATCAGAGTACACAACAGAATAAACAGCAGCACGAAGCCAACTGTATTACCGCATGAAAGTTTCTGAGAATTTACATTCAAATAACTGACTGCGATTTATCTTTCTGACGACAGAATAGTTCAAGAAATTAATTGACAGGAGTCCGCTATATCTTCTGATGAGAAGAGATACATAGGTAGAAACGATTCCTAGACATTTCAGCAATTATTATCATCTCACAATAACCACAATAACCAAACTAAAACAAACGTATAAAAACCTGCTAAGCAGATATTCCCGCCCCGGGAAGACGCACAACTTCTTTCAGTACTTCTCTATAGAACAACTGGAATAGTGGGTATTCTCCCAAACTGTCCTCGTCCTTAACTTCCACTGGAACCACAGACACGTTTTTAGGTCCTAGTGCCCGTCGAGTTTAAGGCTGGTTGGTTCTGTGGACGTGCTCCCTCTCTCTCCGCTAATTTACATTTACATTTAAGTCATTTAGCAGACGCTCTTATCCAGAGCGACTCTCAAGATTAACAAGCTTCCTTAATAAAAATAAAAATAAATAAAAATTAATAATAGACATGTGCAGGAGTCTCAATTGCTTCCTTAATAAAGATAAATAATGTTATAGTAATATACTAATAATAATATAATAATTATAGTCTATTCATGTGATCTCCATGTTATAGTCTGTTCATGTGATCTCCATGTTGTAGTCTGTTCATGTGATCTCCATGTTATAGTCTATTCATGTGATCTCCATGTTGTAGTCTGTTCATGTGATCTCCATGTTATAGTCTATTCATGTGATCTCCATGTTATAGTCTGTTCATGTGATCTCCATGTTATAGTCTATTCATGTGATCTCCATGTTATAGTCTGTTCATGTGATCTCCATGTTATAGTCTATTCATGTGATCTCCATGTTATAGTCTATTCATGTGATCTCCATGTTATAGTCTATTCATGTGATCTCCATGTTATAGTCTATTCATGTGATCTCCATATGAGCATCTATTACCCTGATCAGAAGTATCCTCATTTGACCTCCCAGTTTTGGACACGATTGGCTTTTGTTGCTAATCCCCAAAATCATTACATAAGGAGAATAACTTTGACATGGCATTGTTACATAAGAAGACTACCGTCCAAAACCACCGTGCTTTTACACCTGCATTGTTTGCTGTTTGGGGTTTTAGGCTGGGTTTCTGTACAGCACTTTGAGATATCAGCTGACGTACGAAGGGCTATATAAATACATTTGATTTGATTTGATTTAACCAGATGCAGCATTCAGATCCAATACGTTTTATTGGACAGACCAGGTTCACTTACAGGTTGTTACTGGAGAGGACTGACCAGGTTGTTACTGGAGAGGACTGACCAGGTTGTTACTGGAGAGGACTGACCAGGTTGTTATTGGAGAGGACTGACCAGGTTGTTATTGGAGAGGACTGACCAGGTTGTTATTGGAGAGGACTGACCAGGTTCACTTCCAGGTTGTTACTGGAGAGGACTGACCAGGTTGTTACTGGAGAGGACTGACCAGGTTGTTACTGGAGAGGACTGACCAGGTTCACTACAGGTTGTTACTGGAGAGGACTGACCAGGTTGTTATTGGAGAGGACTGACCAGGTTGTTACTGGAGAGGACTGACCAGGTTGTTATTGGAGAGGACTGACCAGGTTGTTACTGGAGAGGACTGACCAGGTTGTTATTGGAGAGGACTGACCAGGTTGTTACTGGAGAGGACTGACCAGGTTGTTATTGGAGAGGACTGACCAGGTTGTTACTGGAGAGGACTGACCAGGTTCACGACAGTTTGTTATTGGAGAGGACTGACCAGGTTCACTACAGTTTGATATTGGAGAGGACTGACCAGGTTCACTGGTCAGTCCTCTCGTGAACAGAGAGAAGAGGAGACAGACAGCATCGCATCTCACATCTCATTACACCTTCTGGAAACATCTGAGCTCAATTTTGAGTCTCACAGCAAAGAGTCTTGAATACTTATCTGTTTTTTAATTTTTAATAGATTTGCAAAAAAAACTGTTTTTGCTTTGTCATTATGGGGTATTGTGTGTAGATTGATAAGGAAAACAAACAATTGTATCAATTTTAGAATAACGTAACAAAATATGGAAAAAGTCCAGGGGTCTGAATACTGCAGCACTGGCAGCATGCCTTTCCCTTCCGCATCGCAGTGGTTAAAGTTAAAACCACTTCCTACATTCCTACACACAAGTCATGATTTATGGTTTCAGATCAAACACTGACGAATCATGAGCACACAGAGGATTCAGCACAGTATTATACGCCACAGTGTACGTTGGAAAGATTCCATCACCGTCTTTGTTTTTTGGTGTGAAATAATCTACTGCAAACAGCTGAGGACACCTCTTATCTCAGAGAACACAATCAGAATCTAGCGGAGTAGAGCATCTCTAACGCAACACACTCTTAGTGCCCCATCTCCTGGCCAACTATACCAAGCACATACTGGATCCTGGACTTCCTGACGGGCCGCTCCTCAGGTGGTCAGGGTAGGCAACAATACATCAGCCACGCTGTAGAACGCTCCTCCCTCCTTCCCTTCCCACCCTCCATAGAACGCTCCTAACCTCCTTCCCTCCAGCAGAACTCTCCTCCCTCCCACCCTCCAGCAGAACTCTCCTCCCTCCCACCCTCCCGTAGAACTCTCCTCCCTCCCTCTCGTAGAACACTCCTCCCTCCCTCCCGTAGAACTCTCCTCCCTCCCACCCTCCAGCAGAACTCTCCTCCCTCCCACCCTCCCGTAGAACTCTCCTCCCTCCCTCTCGTAGAACACTCCTCCCTCCCTCCCGTAGAACTCTCCTCCCTCCTTCCCTTCCCACCCTCCAGCAGAACCCTTCTCCCTCCCACCCTCCAGCAGAACCCTTCTCCCTCCCACCCTCCAGCAGAACTCTCCTCCCTCCCACCCTCCAGCAGAACTCTCCTCCCTCCCACCCTCCAGCAGAACTCTCCTCCCTCCCACCCTCCCGTAGAACTATCCTCCCTCCCTCTCGTAGAACACTCCTCCCTCCCTCCCTCCCGTAGAACTCTCCTCCCTCCCTCCCGTAGAACTCTCCTCCCTCCCTTCTTCCCGTAGAACGCTCCTCCCACCCTCCTGTAGAACGCTCCTCCCTCCCACAAAACTCTCCTCCCTCCCGTAGAACTCGCCTCCTTCCCCCCTGTAGAACGCTCCTCCCTCGCTCCCTCCCTCCCTCTCCCTCATGTAGAACCCTCCTCCCTCCCTCATCTAAAACTCCCCTCCCTCCCTCCCTCCCATAGAATGCTCCTCCCTCCCTCCCTCTCCCTCCTGTAGAGCGCTCCTCCCTCCCTCACCCTCATGTAGAACTCTCGTCCCTCGTTGCCCGGTCCTTTGATCTGGAAGATGTAGAAAGCTCCAGGGTATCTGGTGGTGGCCTGCATCTGGAAGATATAGAAAGCTCCAGGGTATCTGGTAGTGGCCTGCATCTGGAAGATGTCTGCTGGGACACTGCGGCCTGAGGACAGGTCCATGTGACGGTAAAGGATGGTGAAGGGACTGTCTCTACAAGCTGGGTTCTCAGTACTACACATACACTGACTGGAGAGAGGGAGGAATGGGATTGGGGGGAAATTTATCACTTAGAGAGGGAGGAAAGGGATTGGGGGAGATGTATCACTTAGAGAGGGAGGAATGGGATTGGGGAGAGATGTATCACTTAGAGAGGGATGAATGGGATTGGGGGGGAGAGATGTATCACTTAGAGAGGGAGGAATGGGATTGGGGGGGGGGGGGGTGTACAGTGCCTTGCGAAAGTATTCGGCCCCCTTGAACTTTGCGACCTGAGTTGCATCGTATAGAGGCTCGTTGTTCTGAGTTGCATCGTATATAGAGGCTAGCTGTTCTGAGTTGCAGCGTATATAGAGGCTAGCTGTTCTGAGTTGCATCGTATAGAGGCTAGCTGTTCTGAGTTGCAGCGTATATAGAGGCTCGTTGTTCTGAGTTGCAGCGTATTGAGGCTAGTTGTTCTGAGTTGCAGCGTATTGAGGCTAGTTGTTCTGAGTTGCAGCGTATTGAGGCTAGCTGTTCTGAGTTGCAGCGTATTGAGGCTAGATGTTCTGAGTTGCAGCGTATATAGAGGCTCGTTGTTCTGAGTTGCAGCGTATTGAGGCTAGCTGTTCTGAGTTGCAGCGTATTGAGGCTAGCTGTTCTGAGTTGCAGCGTATTGAGGCTAGATGTTCTGAGTTGCAGCGTATTGAGGCTAGCTGTTCTGAGTTGCAGCGTATTGAGGCTAGCTGTTCTGAGTTGCAGCGTATTGAGGCTAGCTGTTCTGAGTTGCAGCGTATTGAGGCTAGCTGTTCTTTGCTGAGGAGGTCACCATTTTCAATGGTGAAAATTCAAAATACCTGGAGATGCTTGTAGAGATCATGAAACATATTAAGCTGATAAATCAGTGGTTTTTGGCTCAAACTCAAAGGCAGCGTCTCAAATGGCACCGATTCCCCATAACGTGCACTACTTTTGACCGGAACCCTATGGGCACTATGGGAACCCTATGGGAATCTTATGGAACGTTATGGGAACCTTATGGAACCCTATAGGAACCTCATGGAACCCTATGGGCCCTATGGGAATCTTATGGAACGCTATGGGCCCTATGGGAAAACTATGGGAACCTCATGGAACCCTATGGGAATCTTATGGAACCCTATGGGAACCTCATGGAACCCTATGGGAACCTTATGGAATGCTATGGGCCCTATTGGAACCTTATGGAATGGGGGTCCTTCTGTAGCTCAGTTGGTAGAGCATGGCGCTTGTAACGCCAGGGCAGTGGGTTCGATCCCCGGGACCACCCATACGTAGAATGTATGCACACATGACTGTAAGTCGCTTTGGATAAAAGCGTCTGCTAAATGGCATATATTATTATTATTGCTATGGGAACCTCATAGAACCCTATGAGCCCTATGGGAATCTTATGGAACGCTATGGGCCCTATGGGAACCTTATGGAATGCTATGGGAACCTCATGGAACCCTATGGGAATCTTATGGAACGCTATGGGCCCTATGGGAACCTTATGGAATGCTATGAGAACCTCATGGAACCCTATGGGAATCTTATGGAACGCTATGGGAACCTTATGGAATGCTACGGGAACCTCATGGAACCCTATGGGAATGCTATGGGCCCTATGAAAACCACATGGAACCCTATGAGCACTATGGAAACCTCATGGAACCCTATGGGAACCTCATGGAACCCTATGGGAACCTCATGGAACCCTATGGGAACCTCATGGAACCCTATGGGAACCTCATGGAACCCTATGGGAACCTCATGGAACCCTATGGAAACCTGGGAACCTCATGGAACCCTATGGGAACCTCATGGAACCCTATGGGAACCTCATGGAACCCTATGGGAACCTCATGGAACCCTATGGGTTCTGGTCAAAAGTAGTGCAATGTTAACAGGGAATAGGGTGCAATTGAGATGCAGCAAATATCGTCAACTCAAAAGGAGGAGGAGACAGACCTACATACCTTTGAGGGGTTGTAATACAGACCTATATACCTTTGAGGGGTTGTAAGACAGACCTACATACCTTTGAGGGGTTGTAAGACAGACCTACATACCTTTGAGGGGTTGTAAGACAGACCTACATACCTTTGAGGGGTTGTAAGACAGACCTACATACCTTTGAGGGGTTGTAAGACAGACCTACATACCTTTGAGGGGTTGTAAGACAGACCTACATACCTTTGAGGGGTTGTAAGACAGACCTACATACCTTTGAGGGGTTGTAAGACAGACCTACATACCTTTGAGGGGTTGTAAGACAGACCTACATACCTTTGAGGGGTTGTAAGACAGACCTACATACCTTTGAGGGGTTGTAAGACAGACCTACATACCTTTGAGGGGTTGTAAGACAGACCTACATACCTTTGAGGGGTTGTAAGACAGACCTACATACCTTTGAGGGGTTGTAAGACAGACCTACATACCTTTGAGGGGTTGTAAGACAGACCTACATACCTTTGAGGGGTTGTAAGACAGACCTACATACCTTTGAGGGGTTGTAAGACAGACCTACATACCTTTGAGGGGTTGTAAGACAGACCTACATACCTTTGAGGGGTTGTAAGACAGACCTACATACCTTTGAGGGGTTGTAAGACAGACCTACATACCTTTGGGTTGGGTTACCTTTGAAGACAGACCTACATACCTTTGAGGGGTTGTAAGACAGACCTACATACCTTTGAGGGGTTGTAAGACAGACCTACATACCTTTGAGGGGTTGTAAGACAGACCTACATACCTTTGAGGGGTTGTAAGACAGACCTACATACCTTTGAGGGGTTGTAAGACAGACCTACATACCTTTGAGGGGTTGTAAGACAGACCTACATACCTTTGAGGGGTTGTAAGACAGACCTACATACCTTTGAGGGGTTGTAAGACAGACCTACATACCTTTGAGGGGTTGTAAGACAGACCTACATACCTTTGAGGGGTTGTAAGACAGACCTACATACCTTTGAGGGGGTTGTAATACCTTTATTTGATCAAAACAACCAACATAGAAAGTCACTAGTTATCTGAGTGTTCTTTCATTTTATTGTTTTTTTTTGCCCCCCAAAATAATTAATTACCACTTCTCTGAGGGGTTACCTAATGATATATATCATTTAATATTATTTGACTATTTTATCTCAGAAGTATGGGTGGAAATCATTTTTCCAGCAGTTGACTGTGGAGGATAATCCTAGAAAAATGTAGAGCTAATTTGACAGAGTTGGCGAGAGGTAAAGCTTTTTAATGTGCAGTTGTTTTTACAACTTTGTAAATATATATTTGTATTTAATAATTTACAAACCAAATCATATAACCCTTATATCATAATAGCAAAATTGGTAGACACTTTGGACAGTACTTCCATAACTGCCTTAATTATTATTAAAATATCACCCATTTACACACACACTACCAGTCTGAGGTCTGAACACACTGACTTATTCAAGGTTTTTTAAATTTATTTTTTTACTATTTTCTACATTGTAGAATAATAGTGAAGACATCAAAAACTATAAAATAACAAATAATGAATCGTGCTAAAAAATTAAAATATATTTTATATTCTTCAAAGTAGCCACCCTTTTGCCTTGATATATATATGCCATTTAGCAGACGCTTTTATCCAAAGCGACTTACAGTCATGTGTGCATACATTCTACGTATGGGTGGTCCCGGGGATCGAACCCACTACCCTGGCGTTACAAGCGCCATGCTCTACCAACTGAGCTACAGAACCCCGATGATGAACCCCGATGATGACAGCTTTGCACACTCTTGGCATTCTCTCAACCAGCATCATGAGGTGGTCACCTGGAATGCATTTCAATTAACAGGTGTGCCTTGTTAAAAGTGAATTTGTGGAATTTCTTTCCTTCTTAATGTGTTGGAGACAATCAGTTGTGTTGTGACAAGGTATGGGTGGTATACAGAAGACGGCCCTATTTGGTAAAATACCAAGTCCATATTATGTCAAGAACAGCTCAAATAAGCAAAGAGAAACGACATTCCATCATTACTTTAAGACATGACGGCCCATCAATACGGAACATTTCAAGAACTTACATTTGTTTTTCAAGTGCAGTGGCAAAAATGATCAAGCGCTATGATGTAACTGGCTCTCATGAGGACCGCCCCAGAAATGGAAGACCCAGAGTTACCTCTGCTGCAGAGGATAAGATCATTAGTTACCAGCCTCAGAAATTGCAGCCCAAATAAATGCTTCACAGAATTCACGTAAGACATATCAACTGTTCAGAGGAGACTGGGTGAATCAGGCATTCAGTCGAACTGCTGCAAAGAAACCACTACTAAAGGACACTAATAAGAAGACTTGTTTGGGCCAAGAAACACGAGCAACGGACATGAGAGAAATCCGTCCGTTGCCCTGATCAGTCCAAATTTGAGATTTTTGGTTCCAACCGCCGTGTCTTTGTGAGACGCAGAGTAGGTGATCGGATGATCTCCGCATGTGTGGTTCCCACCGTGAAGCATGGAGGAGGTGGTGTGATGGTGCTTTACTGTCTGATTTATTTGGAATTCAAGGCACACTTAACCAGCATGGCTACCACAGCATTCTGCAGCGATACGCCATCCCATCTGGTTTGCCCTTAGTGGGACTATCATTTGTTTTTCAAAAGGACAATGAACCAACACACCTCAAGGCTGTGTAAGGGCTATTTGACCAAGAAGGAGAGTGATGGATTGCTGCATCAGATGACCTAGTGGGACTCTCATTTGTTTTTCAAAAGGACAATGAACCAACACACCTCAAGGCTGTGTAAGGGCTATTTGACCAAGAAGGAGAGTGATGGATTGCTGCATCAGATGACCTAGTGGGACTATCATTTGTTTTTCAAAAGGACAATGAACCAACACACCTCAAGGCTGTGTAAGGGCTATTTGACCAAGAAGGAGAGTGATGGATTGCTGCATCAGATGACCTGGAATGAGTTGGACTGTAGAGTGAAGGAAAGCAGCCAACAAGTGCTCAGCATATGTGGGAAGTCAATCAAGACGGTTAGAAAAGCAATCCAGGTGAAGCTAGTTGAGAGAATGCCAAGAGTGTGCAAAGCGGTCATCAAGGCAAAAGGGTGGCTACTTTAAAGAATCTAAAATATATTTTGATTGGTTTAACACTTTTTTGGTTACTACATGATTCCACGTGTGTTGATGTCATAGTTTTGATGTCTTCACTATTATTCTACAATGTAGAAAATAGTAAATATAAAGAAAAACCCTTGAATGAGAAGGTGTGTCCAAACTTTTGACTGATACTGTGTGTGTATGTATATATATATATGTATAGCACTGCATGTTGAATACATACAGCAGTGCTATATGTGTCCAAATAGCACCCTATTCCCTACAGTGTACTATATTTGACCAAGGCTCTGGTAGGGATCATAGGGATTAGGGTGCCATTTTGCCGGACCAGACAGATTATCCTGAAGGCCTATGGCTAAAATGAAAGAATACAAAAAACATAACATTTAGAAAGTCCTACATCCCCCAATTGTCCAAGCAGTCATATTTAGAAGAGATGTTCTCCTTCAAATCACATACGCGTCACATGACACAGCCATACCCATCACATGACACAGCCATACCCATCACATGACACAGCCATACCCATCACATGACACAGCCATACCCATCACATGACACAGCCATACCCATCACATGACACAGCCATACCCATCACATGACACAGCCATACCCATCACATGACACAGCCATACCCATCACATGACACAGCCATACCCATCACATGACACAGCCATACCCATCACATGACACAGCCATACCCATCACATGACACAGCCATACCCATCACATGACACAGCCATACCCATCACATGACACAGCCATACCCATCACATGACACAGCCATACCCATCACATGACACAGCCATACCCATCACATGACACAGCCATACCCATCACATGACACAGCCATACCCATCACATGACACAGCCATACCCATCACATGACACAGCCATATGACACAGCCATACCCATCACATGACACAGCCATACCCATCACATGACACAGCCATACCCATCACATGACACAGCCATACCCATCACATGACACAGCCATACCCATCACATGACACAGCCATACTCATCACATGACACAGCCATACCCATCACATGACACAGCCATACCCATCACATGACACAGCCATACCCATCACATGACACAGCCATACCCATCACATGACACAGCCATACCCATCACATGACACAGCCATACCCATCACATGACACAGCCATACCCATCACATGACACAGCCATACCCATCACATGACACAGCCATACCCATCACATGACACAGCCATACCCATCACATGACACAGCCATACCCATCACATGACACAGCCATACCCATCACATGACACAGCCATACCCATCACATGACACAGCCATACCCATCACATGACACAGCCATACCCATCACATGACACAGCCATACCCATCACATGACACAGCCATACCCAGGAGTCATTCACACACACAGTTCCCTCTTTGTTCAATGCATAAACCGTCTCCTCGTTAGCAATATACCGTGGCAGACAAAGTTACAAAGACCGAGTGAGTGGGAGGGACACTGAGTGGGAGGGACACTGCAGGCATTGAACAGCAAGTCCAGATTCTACCTCATCTCCTTAAAGCGGCAATCTGTCGCTCAAACAACCAAAAACGTATGTACCAACGCAGATTTCCCCTTTAACTTTAATAGTGTCAACGAAATATCAACCCGACAACAAACTGACAGTTAAATCAGAGAGGGTCTGCCTGACATGTCCTGCTGTTTGGAGGTTAGAAGAACCATCATCCTGTGTAGATGTTAGTAGAACCATTATCCTGTGTAGAAAGAAGTTAGTAGAACCCTCATCCTGTGCAGAATTTAGTAGAACCCTCATCCTGTGCAGAATTTAGTAGAACCCTCATCCTGTGCAGAATTTAGTAGAACCCTCATCCTGTGCAGGAGTTAGTAGAACCCTCATCCTGTGCAGAAGTTAGTAGAACCCTCATCCTGTGCAGAATTTAGTAGAACCCTTGGAAGAAAGTACTACACAGTAATAACGGTCCTCCTCCATCTCAGTCTGTGTATACGCTCCTCCTGATTGGATGAGGAGCTTTGAGTGACAGGCCGTGGCTCCAATCACTGCTTGAGTAAGTCTTTGAGCACCTGCCCGCCGCTCTCAGCGGAGACGGGCACGGGGGTGAAGGTCGGCAGGTTGTCTGAGATGGGTTTCATTAGGAGGTGGTGGTGTCCTCCCGAAGCACTGGAACTACCGCTTCCATGATGCATCAGCGGTACCGCCGCAGAGCGGGGAGCCAGGAAAGGGTTGGACTCCCCGGCTGCTCTCTGTCCCCTGCCGGCTGCCGCCCCTCCTGAGGAGGAAACAGAGGTTAGAGGTCAGAGGTCGGAATGAGCTGGAGGCGGCAGGGGTTGAGATGGCCCGGAACCTACGCTTGAGATTTGTTTGTTAACTTAAGATGTAAACAAACAAGTCTCTACAGAGGTTCTGGCTAGGGGTGAGACTGAGGGCAGAGGAGTCTGGGTAGAAGGGTCCAGGTATGGTTGATATTCTGAACCATCCTACTGGGAGAAACTGCTGCCGTGCCGTCTTCCACTGTAAATCATCCCATGCTCTCACTCAACCCTTTGCCAGGTTATTCATATTTCATGCAACATGGGATCTTCTGCCAGCATTACCACACCCTGGAACAATATGCCCATGACAGCATTACCTGGAACAATATTACCATGACAGCATTACCTCACCCTGGAACAATATTACCATGACAACATTACCACACCCTGGAACAATATGCCCATGACAACATTACCTGGAACGATATTACCATTTCAGCATTACCTCACACTGGAACAATATTACCATGACAACATTACCCCACCCTGGAACAATATTACCATGACAACATTACTTCACCCTGGAACAATATTACCATGACAACATTATTTCACCCTGGAACAATATTACCATGACAACATTACCTCACCCTGGAACAATATTACCTCACCCTGGAACAATATTACCATGACAACATTATTTCACCCTGGAACAACATTACCATGACAGCATTACCTTCTGGTTGTTGAGCCCAGGCTGAGCTGGTGGACCTCCCAGGAGGCGGGGCACTGAGAGGTTTGATGTCATAGACAGGAAGTCTGGGGGCAGGGAGCGCCGGCCTAGACTCCACCTCCAGGAACTTTACAAACATCTCAGAGAACGACTGGAAAAGAACAGAAGAGATCAGAGAAGTATTACCAGAGAAGAAGAACAGAGAACTACCAGAGAAGAAGAACAGAGAACTACCAGAGAAGACGAACAACAGATAACTACCGGAGAACTACCCGAGAAGAACAGAGAACTGCCGGAGAAGAACAGAGAACTACCGGAGAAGAACAGAGAACTACCGGAGAAGAACAGAGAACTACCGGAGAAGAACAGAGAACTACCGGAGAAGAACAGAGAACTACCGGAGAACTACCGGAGTAGAACAACAGAACTACCGGAGAAGAACTACAGGAGAAGAACTACAGGAGAAGAACAACAGAACTACCGGAGAAGAACTACAGGAGAAGAACTACAGGAGAAGAACGACAGAACTACCGGAGAAGAACTACAGGAGAAGAACTACAGGAGAAGAACTACAGAAGAACAACAGAACTACCGGAGAAGAACTACAGGAGAAGAACTACAGGCGAAGAACGACAGAACTACCGGAGAAGAACTACAGGAGAAGAACTACAGGCAAAGAACAACGGAGAACTACCGGAGAAGAACAGAGAACTACCGGAGAAGACCAGACAACTACCGGAGAAGAACTACCGGAGAAGAACTACAGGAGAAGAACTACAGGAGAAGAACTACAGGAGAAGAACTACAGGAGAAGAACTACCGGAGAAGAACAACAGAGAACTACCGGAGAAGAACAACAGAGAACTACCGGAGAAGAACAACAGAGAACTACCGGAGAACAACAACAGAGAACTACCGGAGAACAACAACAGAGAACTACCGGAGAACAACAACAGAGAACTACCGGAGAACAACAACAGAGAACTACCGGAGAACAACAACAGAGAACTACCGGAGAACAACAACAGAGAACTACCGGAGAACAACAACAGAGAACTACCGGAGAACAACAACAGAGAACTACCGGAGAACAACAACAGAGAACTACCGGAGAACAACAACAGAGAACTACCGGAGAACAACAACAGAGAACTACCGGAGAACAACAACAGAGAACTACCGGAGAAGAACAGAGAACTACCGGAGAAGAACAGAGAACTACCGGAGAAGAACAGAGAACTACCGGAGAAGAACAACATAGAACTACCGGAGAAGAAGATATTTGTGTGTGTGTGTGTGTGTGTGTGTGTGTGTGTGTGTGTGTGTGTGTGTGTGTGTGTGTGTGTGTGTGTGTGTGTGTGTGTGTGTGTGTGTGTGTGTGTGTGTGTGTGTGTGTGTGTGTGTGTGTGTGTGTGTGTGTCCATATCTGTGTTTGTCCATATCTCTGTGCGTGTGTGTGCATAATGTCCATATCTCTGTGTGTGTGTGCATAATGTCCATATCTCTGTGTGTGTGTGTGTGTGTGCATAATGTCCATATCTCTGTGTGTGCATAATGTCCATATCTCTGTGTGTGTGTGCATAATGTCCATATCTCTGTGTGTGTGTGTGTGTGTGTGTGTGCATAATGTCCATATCTCTGTGTGTGTGTGCACAATGTCCATATACTCACGTTGTTGAAGCCCCCCTGTCCTGCTCCAGGTCTCTGTGGTGTGTTGGGGACACTCTGTACAGCTCTGCCTCCCAACCAGCCGGACACCCAGCCGCCGACACCATGGCCTCCCTCCTCCTCCAGCAGCTACAGGGACATAGGTTAGAGGTCAGAGATCACGATTAGTCAGGGACAGAGTGAGGTGACCACCAATCCGGGATTAGAGGTTACGTAGTGGTGGGGAGTCGACTCTCAAAAGAGTTGATTCCTTCACCACCGAGAGCCGGAGTCGACTCCAACAAAAGAGTTGATTCCTTCACCACAGAGAGCCGGAGTCGACTCCAAAAGAGTTGATTCCTCGACCACCGAGAGCCGGAGTCGACTCCAAAAAGAGTTGATTCCTTCACCACTGAGAGCCGGAGTCGACTCCAAAAAGAGTTGATTCCTCGACCACCGAGAGCCGGAGTCGACTCCAACAAAAGAGTTGATTCCTCGACCACCGAGAGCCAGAGTCGACTCCAAAAAGAGTTGATTCCTTCACCACCGAGAGCCGGAGTCGACTCCAACAAAAGAGTTGATTCCTCGACCACCGAGAGCCAGAGTCGACTCCAAAAAGAGTTGATTCCTTCACCACTGAGAGCCGGAGTCGACTCCAACAAAAGAGTTGATTCCTTCACCACCGAGAGCCGGAGTCGACTCCAAAAGAGTTGATTCCTTCACCACCGAGAGCCGGAGTCGACTCCAACAAAAGAGTTGATTCCTTCACCACCGAGAGCCGGAGTCGACTCCAAAAAGAGTTGATTCCTTCACCACCGAGAGCCGGAGTCGACTCCAAAAGAGTTGATTCCTTCACCACAGAGAGCCGGAGTCGACTCCAACAAAATCCTGGAGTCATTCCATTTCTCTCCCCCCAGGCAGCTGACTTAACCTACTGATTATCCTTAAATATTTAGTTGTGATTGTCAGACGGCTCCATACGCAGCGCTAATCAGCGCACACATTCTAACGTCGCACCTGTAGATAATTATAGCTCATTTTAGTTTTGTGGACTAGAAGTCGGACTTTGAGAGAGTCAACCCCAAAGATCCCTGGAGTCGTTCACAGCCAGTCAGCACTAAGTGTTACACGCAAGAGTTTTACATATTGACTCTTGCAAAGTCTCGGGGGGGTGTCCGACATTTATATCTTTGACACTTGTGAGGCTAGGGGATATTTCGATTGTTATTTGGGGGGGGGGGTCTGATTTGCTCTGGGCGGGCCCATTGCCCAGCTTCTATAATTTAAACCCTGGCAGCCCACACGCCATCAGTTAGTGCCGCGCTCTCAGGGGACACGTTATAAAATCGCCTCAGCCCAGGCCGGAGGGGTCAGCCTATCTGTGGCTGGACTGACCGGGGTCACTGATCATGGCTTGTTTCCTGTCCCGATAAGCTCAGTGGCGTAAACCTTGGAAAAACCACATGCTTCCTCAAGGGAACGTTAAAAAAAACGCCTACTAGACATGGGTGTTGAAATCACTGAGTGATTGGTCCAAAACACTGTTCCAACCCAGTACAACACTCCTTGAGTGATCGCTGATTGGTCAAAAACACTGTTCCAACCCAGTACAACACTCCTTGAGTGATCGCTGATTGGTCCAAAACACTGTTCCAACCCAGTACAACACTCCTTGAGTGATCGCTGATTGGTCCAAAACACTGTTCCAACCCAGTACAACACTCCTTGAGTGATCGCTGATTGGTCCAAAACACTGTTCCAACCCAGTACAACACTCCTTGAGTGAGTGGAATGCCTTGCAGATCACCAGTATATTGTGATTGGTGACCAGAATGCCTTGGAGATCAACCAGTAGATCGTGATTGGTGACCAGGAATGCCTTGGAGATCAACCAGTGGATCGTGATTGGTGACCAGGAATGCCTTGGAGATCAACCAGTGGATCGTGATTGGTGACCAGGAATGCCTTGGAGATCAACCAGTAGATTGTGATTGGTGACCAGAATGCCTTGCAGATCAACCAATGGATCGTGATTGGTGACCAGAATGCCTTGCAGATCAACCAATGGATCGTGATTGGTGACCAGGAATGCAGATCAACCAGTGGATTGTGATTGGTGACCAAGAATGCCTTGCAGATCAACCAGTGGACCGTGATCGACCAGGAATGCCTTGCAGGTCAACCAATGGATCGTGATTGGTGACCACTGCTCTAGAGGAAAACACAGACGTCCTGAACTATGTTCAGAATTCCTCGTGGAGAACAAAACAAATGCAGAAAGATCATTGTGTAGTCAAACTGGGAGGAGGAGAGGATGTGTGTGTATTGGGTAAAACATTGTGAATAGTTGGCCGAGGTCCCACAGGGTCCAGCTAGCAGATACAGTCCCTTCAGAAAGTATTCATACCCCTTGACTTATTACACATGTTGTTGAGTTACAGCATGAATTCAAAATGGATTCAATATTTTGTTCTCACTCATCTACACACAATACCCCACGATGACATCACAATACCCCATAATGTCATCACAATACCCCACGATGACATCACAGAACCCCACAATGACATCACAGAACCCCATAATGACATCACAATACCCCACAATGACAAAGTGAAAACATGTTTTTTTAGACATTTTAGCAAATGGGTTGGGTTTGGTAAGAGAAGACTGAATGGGTTGGGTTTGGTAAGAGAAGACTGAATGGGTTGGGTTTGGTAAGAGAACACTGAATGGGTTGGGTGTGGTAAGACAGACTGGGTTGGGTTTGGTAAGAGAAGACTGAATGGGTTGGGTTTGGTAAGAGAAGACTGAATGGGTTGGGTTTGGTAGGAGAAGACTAAATGGGTTGGGTTTGGTAAGAGAAGACAGACTGGGTTGGGTTTGGTAATGGGTTGGGTTTGGTAATGGGTTGGGTCTGGTAAGAGAAGACTGAATGGGTTGGGTTTGGTAATGGGTTGGGTTTGGTAAGAGAAGACTGACTAGGTTGGGTTTGGTAATGGGTTGGGTCTGGTAAGAGAAGACTGAATGGGTTGGGTTTGGTTAGAGAAGACTGAATGGGTTCGGATTGGTAAGAGAAGACTGAATGGGTTGGGTTTGGTAAGAGAAGACTGACTAGGTTGGGTTTGGTAATGGGTTGGGTTTGGTAAGAGAAGACTGACTGGGTTGGGTTTGGTAATGGGTTGGGTTTGGTTTGGTAAGTGAAGACTGACTAGGTTGGGTTTGGTAATGGGTTGGGTAATGGGTTGGGTTTGGTTTGGTAAGAGAAGACTGAATGTGTTGGGTTTGGTAATGGGTTGGGTTGGGTAAGAGAAGACTGAATGGGTTGGGATTGGTAAGAGAAGACTGAGTGGGTTGGGTTTGGTAAGAGAAGACTGAATGGGTTGGGATTGGTAAGAGAAGACTGAATGGGTTGGGTTTGGTAAGAGAAGACTAAATGTGTTGGGTTTGGTAAGAGAAGACTAAATGGGTTGGGTTTGGTAATGGGTTGGGTTGGGTAAGAGAAGACTGACTGGGTTGGGTTTGGTAAGAGAAGACTAAATGGGTTGGGTTTGGTAATGGGTTGGGTTGGGTTTGGTAAGAGAAGACTGACTGGGTTGGGTTTGGTAATGGGTTGGGTTTGGTAAGAGAAGACTAAATGTGTTGGGTTTGGTAAGAGAAGACTAAATGGGTTGGGTTTGGTAAGAGAAGACTAAATGGGTTGGGTTTGGTAATGGGTTGGGTTGGGTTTGGTAAGAGAAGACTGACTGGGTTGGGTTTGGTAATGGGTTGGGTTTGGTAAGAGAAGACTGAATGGGTTGGGTTTGGTAATGGGTTGGGTTTGGTAATGGGTTGGGTTTGGTAAGAGAAGACTGAATGTGTTGGGATTGGTAAGAGAAGACTGAATGGGTTGGGTTTGGTAAGAGAAGACTAAATGGGTTGGGTTTGGTAAGAGAAGACTGACTGGGTTGGGTTTGGTAATGGGTTGGGTTTGGTAAGAGAAGACTGAATGTGTTGGGTTTGGTAATGGGTTGGGTTGGGTTTGGTAAGAGAAGACTAAATGGGTTGGGTTTGGTAAGAGAAGACTGACTGGGTTGGGTTTGGTAATGGGTTGGGTTTGGTAAGAGAAGACTGAATGTGTTGGGTTTGGTAATGGGTTGGGTTGGGTTTGGTAAGAGAAGACTGAATGGGTTGGGTTTGGTAAGAGAAGACAGACTGGATTGGGTTTGGTAATGGGTTGGGTTTGGTAATGGGTTGGGTTTGGTTTGGTAAGAGAAGACTGAATGGGTTGGGTTTGGTAAGAGAAGACAGACTGGATTGGGTTTGGTAATGTGTTGGGTTTGGTAATGGGTTGGGTTGGGTTTGGTAAGAGAAGACTGAATGGGTTGGGTTTGGTAAGAGAAGACAGACTGGATTGGGTTTGGTAATGTGTTGGGTTTGGTAATGGGTTGGGTTTGGTAAGAGAAGACTGAATGGGTTGGGTTTGGTAAGAGAAGACTGAATGTGTTGGGTTTGGTAATGGGTTTGGTTTGGTAAGAGAAGACTGAATGTGTTGGGTTTGGTAATGGGTTGGGTTTGGTTTGGTAAGAGAAGACAGACTGGGTTGGGTTTGGTAATGGGTTGGGTTTGGTAATGGGTTGGGTTTGGTAAGAGAAGACTGAATGTGTTGGGTTTGGTAATGGGTTGGGTTTGGCTTGGTAAGAGAAGACAGACTGGGTTGGGTTTGGTAATGGGTTGGGTTTGGTAATGGGTTGGGTTTGGTAAGAGAAGACAGACTGGGTTTGGTTTGGTAATGGGTTTGGCTTGGTAAGAGAGAAGACTGACTAGGTTGGGTTTGGTAATGAATTGTCCCGTAGACAATTCTACACGTCATCCCATAGACAATTCTACACGTCATCCCATAGACAATTCTACACGTCATCCCATAGACAATTCTACACGTCATCCCATAGACAATTCTACACGTCATCCCATAGACAATTCTACACGTCATCCCATAGACAATTCTACACGTCATCCCATAGACAATTCTACACGTCATCCCATAGACAATTCTACACGTCATCCCATAGACAATTCTACACGTCATCCCATAGACAATTCTACACGTCATCCCATAGACAATTCTACACGTCATCCCATAGACAATTCTACACGTCATCCCATAGACAATTCTCCACGTCATCCCGTAGACAATTCTCCACGTCATCCCGTAGACAATTCTCCACGTCATCCCATAGACAATTCTCCACGTCATCCCATAGACAATTCTCCACGTCATCCCATAGACAATTCTCCACGTCATCCCATAGACAATTCTCCACGTCATCCCATAGACAATTCTCCACGTGAAAAGGTAAACAATAGCAATAGCAACATTAGAAATAAACATCAAAAGTTTTCTAAGAATCCGATCTATAGACCTAAGAGGTTACACGAATCCCACATTAGATTTAAGAGGTTAACACACTAATCCCACATTAGATTTAAGAGGTTAACACACTAATCCCACATTAGATTTAAGAGGTTAACACACTAATCCCACACAGACCTAAAAGGTTAACACACTAATCCCACATAGACCTAAGAGGTTAACACACTAATCCCACACAGACCTAAGAGGTTAACACACTAATCTCACACACACTAATCCCACACAGACCTAAGAGGTTAACACACTAATCCCACACAGACCTAAGAGGTTCACATACTAATCCCACATAGACCTAAGAGGTTAACACACTAATCCCACACAGACCTAAGAGGTTAACACACTAATCCCACATAGACCTAAGGGGTTAACACACTAATCCCACACAGACCTAAGAGGTTAACACACTAATCCCACATAGACCTAAGAGGTTAACACACTAATCCCCCACACACTAATCCCACACAGACCTAAGAGGTTAACACACTAATCCCACATAGACCTAAGAGGTTAACACACAAATCCCACACAGACCTAAGAGGTTAACACACTAATCTCACACACACTAATCCCACACAGACCTAAGAGGTTAACACACTAATCCCACACAGACCTAAGAGGTTAACACACTAATCCCACACAGACCTAAGAGTTTAACACACTAATCCCACAGACCTAAGAGTTTAACACACTAATCCCACATAGACCTAAGAGGTTAACACACTAATCCCACACAGACCTAAGAGTTTAACACACTAATCCCACATAGACCTAAGAGGTTAACACACTAATCCCACACAGACCTAAGAGTTTAACACACTAATCCCACATAGACCTAAGAGGTTAACACACTAATCCCACACAGACCTAAAAGGTTAACACACTAATCCCACATAGACCTAAGAGGTTAACACACTAATCCCACACAGACCTAAGAGGTTAACACACTAATCCCACACAGACCTAAGAGGTTAACACACTAATCCCACATAGACCTAAGAGGTTAACACACAAATCCCACACAGACCTAAGAGGTTAACACACTAATCTCACACACACACTAATCCCACACAGACCTAAGAGGTTAACACACTAATCCCACATAGACCTAAGGGGTTAACACACTAATCCCACACAGACCTAAGAGTTTAACACACTAATCCCACATAGACCTAAGAGGTTAACACACTAATCCCACACAGACCTAAGAGGTTAACACACTAATCCCACACACACTAATCCCACATAGACCTAAGAGGTTAACACACTAATCCCACATAGACCTAAGAGGTTAACACACTAATCCCACATAGACCTAAGAGTTTAACACACTAATCCCACATAGACCTAAGAGGTTAACACACTAATCCCACACAGACCTAAGAGGTTAACACACTAATCCCACATTAGACCTAAGATAAATAATAATAATATTAAATTGATGTAAATGCTACAAGTTGCTGAGTAAAGGTTCACAGGCTAAAGATTTTTTTTTAAATAGTGATTTACCTCATTTTTTTTACAAAAAATACTGTTATATTTGGAATAATTAGAACAAAACTCTCACAAACAAACAAACAAACAAACAGACAGACGTGCATGAGACACGCGTTGTCAACCGCTGTTTTGGTAGGAGTGCAATGCTTCTCAGTGGAAACTGACCTCCGAGGCAAAAAAAAGATGAATGCAGACTAATTATGAGGAAGTGTACTGGCTGTTGTTGTTGCTTTTAATTTATTTTTCAAGCGAAGGTATTTTAAGGGTGTATGCGAGCACAGACTCGTGTTTCTGTAGCGTGAGGCAGCTTGATGTACAAGTACAACCCTGTGGACAGGACGTCTGAGAGGACAAAATACTCTGAACGAGAAGTTCAGCTAGGAGCAAACCCAACCTATGTATGAGGACGCCTTTAGAACAGTCTGGGGATTTACAATGACCACCCCAAGAGTTGGCAAGACAACACAAACTGATCTAGGACCAAGCTAGGGAGTCAAAGCCACAGAGAATGTTAACTTGTCATTATCTAGAGACTGACGCCAGATCAGTTGTGGTTGGGCTAAAGGGATTACAAACAATTCTATAACTTTTCAGCCTTCCAGCCAAGAGACATTCAGAAATCAGAGGGAGATAGATACAGGTTGGAAAAGACAAGATGAATAAAACAGATTATTGAAGTGAAGGAGAGGATCCCAAATAAGGACAAGACGTAAAAACAAGGAAGTACGGAGAGGAGGGGCAGAAAGAAGAAGTAAGGAGAGGAGGGGCAGAAGGAGAAGTAAGGAGAGGAGAGGCAGAAGGGGAAGTAAGGAGAGGAGTGGCAGAAAGAGGAAGTAAGGAGAGGAGTGGCAGAAAGAGGAAGTAAGGAGAGGAGTGGCAGAAGGGGACGTAAGGAGAGGAGGGGCAGAAAGGGGCAGAAGGGGGCAGAAAGAGGAAGTAAGGAGAGGAAGTAAGGAGAGGAGGGGCAGAAGGAGGAAGTAAGGAGAGGAGGGGCAGAAAGGAGGGGGAAGTAAGAAGGGGAGAGGGGGCAGAAAGAGGAAGTAAGGAGAGGAGGGGCAGAAGGGGAAGTAAGGAGAGGAGTGGCAGAAAGAGGAAGTAAGGAGAGGAGGGGCAGAAAGAGGAAGTAAGGAGAGGAGGGGCAGAAGGGGACGTAAGGAGAGGAGGGGCAGAAGGGGAAGTAAGGAGAGGAGGGGCAGAAGGAGGAAGTAAGGAGAGGAGGGGCAGAAAGGGGAAGTAAGGAGAGGGGCAGAAAGAGGAAGTAAGGAGAGGAGGGGCAGAAAGAGGAAGTAAGGAGAGGAGGGGCAGAAAGAGGAAGTAAGGAGAGGAGGGGCAGAAAGAGGAAGTAAGGAGAGGAGGGGCAGAAAGAGGAAGTAAGGAGAGGAGGGGCAGAAAGAGGAAGTAAGGAGAGGAGGGCCAGAAAGGGGAAGAAAGGAGAGGAGGGCCAGAAAGGGGAAGAAAGGAGAGGAGGGGCAGAAAGGGGAAGTAAGGGGAGGAGGGGCAGAAAGAGGAAGTAAGGAGAGGGGCAGAAGGAGGAAATACGGAGAGGAGGGGCAGAAGGAGGAAGTAAGGAGAGGAGGGGCAGAAGGAGGAAATACGGAGAGGAGGGGCAGAAGGAGGAAATACGGAGAGGAGGGGCAGAAAGTGGTAGAAAAGAGGAGGAGGAGGGGTGTTGTCAGTCACCTGGTTGACCTCATCCTTGTCCAGTCCCAGGACACTACCCATGAGCCTCAGCACCTCGGAGCGTTTGGGTTTCGGGGTGTGGAAGTATCCCATGAACAGGTTCCGCATCAGAGCCCTGAGCAGACAGAATATAAAGAAGAGTTAGCATCCATGTCTGAGCCAGAAACAGCACGTAGGGGAGGAACCTATCTCGTCTTTCTGTAGCGTGAGGCAGCTTGATGTACAAGTACACCCCCCTGGACCACAAAGAGTCATTACACAGCCATGATGGGGAAATTAACACGGCCTACAATCTATTACATATATCTCTATTAACACTGCCTACAATCTATTACATATATCTCTATTAACACAGCCTACAATCTATTACATATATCTCTATTAACACAGCCTACAATCTATTACATATATCTCTATTAACACGGCCTACAATCTATTACATATATCTCTATTACATATATCTCTACACAGCCTACAATCTATTACATATATCTCTATTAACACGGCCTACAATCTATTACATATATCTCTATTAACACAGCCTACAATCTATTACATATATCTCTATTAACACGGCCTACAATCTATTACACCGCCTACAATCTATACGGCCTCAATCTATTACAGCCTACAATCTATTACATATAGCCTACAATCTATTACATATATCTCTATTAACACAGCCTACAATCTATTACATATATCTCTATTAACACAGCCTACAATCTATTACATATTTCTCTGTGTGGTGGACGATATCAAACAGCAATTTTCAACACTCGTTTGAGAAGAAATACATGATGTCGTTAACGCTGTGAACTTCAGTAGTTATAATCACAAACTCTGATCAATATACATGAAAGATGTAAGAAGTAGCTCAGTTGGTAGAGCATGGCGCTTGTAACGCCAGGGTAGTGGGTTCGATCCCCGGGACCACCCATACGTAGAATGTATGCACACATGACTGTAAGTCGCTTTGGATAAAAGCGTCTGCTAAATGGCATATATTAAATACCAGGGATGGGCTCAATTCCAATTGAAGTCAGACAATTCAAGAGAGTAAACTGAAATACCAATTCAATATAATGGAAAAGGAAAAACAATTCATTTAAAAAAAGTTAGTTCATCTTTTAATTATAAATTCAAATCACTTCCTGAACTGAATGACTTTCATTTTAATTGCCTCGAGCCATGTTAAATAAACCATATTTAGTCGGTGTAGTGTCTAAGTACACCATATTTAGTCGGTGTAGTGTCTAAGTACACCATATTTAGTCAGTGTAGTGTCTAAGTACACCATATTTAGTCAGTGTAGTGTCTAAGTACACCATATTTAGTCGGTGTAGTGTCTAAGTACACCATATTTAGTCGGTGTAGTGTCTAAGTACACCATATTTAGTCAGTGTAGTGTCTAAGTACACCATATTTAGTCGGTGTAGTGTCTAAGTACACCATATTTAGTCAGTGTAGTGTCTAAGTACACCATATTTAGTCGGTGTAGTGTCTAAGTACACCATATTTAGTCAGTGTAGTGTCTAAGTACACCATATTTAGTCAGTGTAGTGTCTAGGTACACCATATTTAGTCAGTGTAGTGTCTAAGTTCACCATATTTAGTCAGTGTAGTGTCTAAGTACACCATATTTAGTCAGTGTAGTGTCTAAGTACACCATATTTAGTCAGTGTAGTGTCTAAGTACACCATATTTAGTCAGTGTAGTGTTGAACTTACTGGTCTACTTGTCCCTCTGTGCTATTCAGCAGGTTCATCAACTTGTCCTGAGACTCTTCCAACATCTCCTGCCTCACATCAACTGTAACACACACACACGCACACACACACACGCACACGCACGCACGCGCACACACACGCGCACACACGCACGCACACGCACACGCACGTTCAATGCGATGCAGCTCCTCAGAAGTCTGAAGCGTGGTTAGTTTGGCTATACCTCAACAGCCGTGCCCCAGAGACGGCCGTGCCCCAGAGACGGCCGTGCCCCAGAGACGGCCGTGCCCCAGAGACGGCCGTGCCCCAGAGACGGCCGTGCCCCAGAGCCGGCCGTGCCCCAGAGACGGCCGTGCCCCAGAGACGGCCGTGCCCCAGAGACAGCAGTGTCACAGAGACAGCCGTGTCACAGAGACAGCCGTGTCACAGAGACAGCCGTGTCACAGAGACAGCCGAACACTTTATTTCCCATAAGGCCCTGGTCAGAAGTAGAACACTGTATTTCCCATAAGGCCCTGGTGGAAGTAGAACATTTTATTTCCCATAAGGCCCTGGTCAGAAGTAGAACACTGTATTTCCCATAAGGCCCTGGTGGAAGTAGAACATTTTATTTCCCATAAGGCCCTGGTCAGAAGTAGAAAACTTTATTTCCCATAAGGCCCTGGTCAGAAGTAGAACACTTTATTTCCCATAAGGCCCTGGTCAGAAGTAGAACACTTTATTTCCCATAAGGCCCTGGTCAGAAGTAGAACACTTTATTTCCCATAAGGCCCTGGTCAGAAGTAGAACACTTTATTTCCCATAAGGCCCTGGTCAGAAGTAGAACACTTTATTTCCCATAAGGCCCTGGTCAGAAGTAGAACACTTTATTTCCCATAAGGCCCTGGTCAGAAGTAGAACACTTTATTTCCCATAAGGCCCTGGTCAGAAGTTCCTTCATGATAGATAAAAAGCGAGACATAAGATGGCTGCTCTCCTCACTCCCCCTCTCCCCCCTCTCTCCCACCTTGTTTTTTGAGCTCTTCTAGCTGTTCTTCCTTTAGGTCCAGCTGGTCAGTGAGTCTGGAGGCTGAGTCCAGAGCAGCATTAGCCTCATCGAGGTTGATCTGAGAGAGTGACACAGAGCGAGAGACACAGAGCGAGAGACACAGAGCGAGAGAGACACACAGCGAGAGAGACACAGAGCGAGAGAGACACAGAGCGAGAGACACACAGAGCGAGAGAGACACAGAGCGAGAGACACAGAGCGAGAGACACAGAGCGAGAGACACAGAGCGAGAGACACAGAGCGAGAGACACAGAGCGAGAGACACAGAGCGAGAGACACAGAGCGAGAGACACAGAGCGAGAGACACAGAGCGAGAGACACAGAGCGAGAGACACAGAGCGAGAGACACAGAGCGAGAGACACAGAGCGAGAGACACAGAGCGAGAGACACAGAGCGAGAGCGACACCGAGCGAGAGACACAGAGCGAGAGAGAAAGACAGAGAAAGACAGAGAGGGATATGATAAGTAGACCAATAAGTCAGAATGTAACATTTATTTGTATTTATTTCACCTTTATTTAACCAGGTAGGCCAGTTGAGAACACCTTTATTTAACCAGGTGGCCAGTTGAGAACACCTTTATTTAACCAGGTGGCCAGTTGAGAACACCTTTATTTAACCAGGTGGCCAGTTGAGAACACCTTTATTTAACCAGGTGGCCAGTTGAGAACACCTTTATTTAACCAGGTGGCCAGTTGAGAACACCTTTATTTAACCAGGTGGCCAGTTGAGAACACCTTTATTTAACCAGGTGGCCAGTTGAGAACACCTTTATTTAACCCAGGTGGCCAGTTGAGAACACCTTTATTTAAACCAGGTGGCCAGTTGAGAACACCTTTATTTAAACCAGGTAGGCCAGTTGAGAACACCTTTATTTAAACCAGGTAGGCCAGTTGAGAACACCTTTATTTAAACCAGGTGGCCAATTGAGAACAAGTTCTCATTTACAACTGCGACCTGGCCAAGATAAAGCAAAGCAGTTTGACACAAACAACAACAACAGCAGAGTTACACATGGAATAAAACAAACATACAGTCAATAATACAGTAGAAACAAGTCTATATACAATGTGAGCAAATGAGGTGAGAAGGGAGGTAAAGGCAAAAAAGGCCATGGTGGCAAAGTAAATACAATATAGCAAGTAAAACAGTGGAATGGTAGATTTGCAATGGAAGAAGTAGAGATAGAAATAAAAATAATGGGGTGCAAAGGAGCACAAGAAATACATACAGTAGGGGTAGAGGTAGTTCTTTGGACAAACTTAAGGACTATATGATTGAGGAGTGGATGTGTACTTGATGAGTCGTTCTGAAGTGTCCTACCTGAGGTGTCCTACCTGAGGTGTCCTACCTGAAGTGTCCTACCTGAGGTGTCCTACCTGAGGTGTCCTACCTGAGGTGTCCTACCTGAGGTGTCCTACCTGAGGTGTCCTACCTGAGGTGTCCTACCTGAGGTGTCCTACCTGAGGTGTCCTACCTGAAGTGCCCTACCTGAAGTGCCCTACCTGAAGTGCCCTACCTGAAGTGCCCTACCTGAAGTGCCCTACCTGAAGTGCCCTACCTGAAGTGCCCTACCTGAAGTGTCCTACCTGAAGTGTCCTACCTGAAGTGTCCTACCTGAAGTGTCCTACCTGAAGTGTCCTACCTGAAGTGTCCTACCTGAAGTGTCCTACCTGAAGTGTCCTACCTGAAGTGTCCTACCTGAAGTGTCCTACCTGAAGTGTCCTACCTGAAGTGTCCTACCTGAAGTGTCCTACCTGAAGTGTCCTACCTGAAGTGTCCTACCTGAAGTGTCCTACCTGAAGTGTCCTACCTGAGGTGTCCTAAGTGTCCTACCTGAAGTGTCCTACCTGAAGTGTCCTACCTGAAGTGTCCTACCTGAGGTGTCCTACCTGAAGTGTCCTACCTGAAGTGTCCTACCTGAAGTGTCCTACCTGAAGTGTCCCTGAAGTGTCCCTGAAGTGTCCTACCTGAAGTGTCCTACCTGAAGTGTCCCTACCTGAAGTGTCCTACCTGGAAGTGTCCTACCTGAAGTGTCCTACCTGAAGTGTCCTACCTGAAGTGTCCTACCTGAAGTGTCCTACCTGAAGTGTCCTACCTGAAGTGTCCTACCTGAAGTGTCCTACCTGAAGTGTCCTACCTGAAGTGTCCTACCTGAAGTGTCCTACCTGAAGTGTACCTGAGGTGTCCTAGTGTCCTACCTGAAGTGTCCTACCTGAAGTGTCCTACCTGAAGTGTCCTACCTGAAGTGTCCTACCTGAGGTGTCCTACCTGAAGTGTCCTACCTGAGTGTCCTACCTGAAGTGTCCTACCTGAGGTGTCCTACCTGAAGTGTCCTACCTGAAGTGTCCTACCTGAAGTGTCCTACCTGAAGTGTCCTACCTGAAGTGTCCTACCTGAAGTGTCCTACCTGAAGTGTCCTACCTGAAGTGTCCTACCTGAAGTGTCCTACCTGAAGTGTCCTACCTGAAGTGTCCTACCTGAAGTGTCCTACCTGAAGTGTCCTACCTGAGGTGTCCTACCTGAAGTGTCCTACCTGAAGTGTCCTACCTGAAGTGTCCTACCTGAAGTGTCCTACCTGAAGTGTCCTACCTGAAGTGCTGAGGCCATGTCCTCCAGTTTAAGTGCTTTTCTTCTCCACTCGTCCTTCTCTCTCTTGTATTTATCGAGCTCTGACGAATACATGGCTTTCTCTTCTGTTGGGAGGAGAACAGAAGAGGTTCATATCTTTATAAAGACCAGAAGAGCTCTTGTTTTCTCTGTCGGAGTTGATGTTGCCTTTAGATGAGACTGGTCCCAGATCTGTGTGTGGTATAGCATCAAGTTGGCTATAGAGCACAAACAGATCTGGACACCAGGCTATATTCTCACTACAACCTCAGTGACCATAGAGTTGGCTCTACAACACTAACAGATCTGGATACCAGGCTATATTCTCACTACTAAAATAAACAACATGCATTACAGCAGAGAGGCTGGCCTGGTCCCAGACCTGTTAGTGCTCTTACCAACTCCTACGGTCCTTATCATGGCATTACATCGATCATAGATGCCATCTACACAGCACAAACTGATCTGGGGCCAGTAGTCTTGCCTTGCTGGAACTGCTCTAGCACCATCTGCAGGTTGGACAGGGACACGGCATACTGGTTGACCTGGTCCCGTGCTGCTCTGAGCTGAGTCAAGGCCTCGTCTCTCTGCCTCACCGTTCCACTCAGCTGCTCCTGGAGAGACTCCACCTGGAGAGACGCCTGGTGGCTACGAGACAAACAAAGAAGAAGAAGGAGGACTCTCGTTTTCCTGCTAACCCAAACCTCGCTGCGTCTAACATCGAGTGGCTGCTGCCAACACACGTAAACATGTAAAACATGTAAAATATATCACTAGCCACTTTAAACAATGCTACTTAATATAATGTTTACATACCCTACATTACTCATCTCATATGTATATACTGTACTCGATACCATCTACTGTATCTTGCCTATGCCGCTCTGTACCATCACTCATTCATATATCTTTATGTACATATTCTTTATCCCTTTACACTTTTGTCTATAAGGTAGTAGTTTTGGAATTGTTAGCTAGATTACTCGTTGGTTATCACTGCATTGTCGGAACTAGAAGCACAAGCATTTCGCTACACTCGCATTAACATCTGCTAACCGTGTGTATGTGACAAATAAAATTTGATTTGATTTTATAGTGCAGAACACAAACTTTCAATTGGACGTACATTTCTGTGTGTTCGTGGACACGGGACAATAAAGTTTTTATCCTTCTGTAAACTCAACCAACACCAGTGACAAACAGACCATCTGTTTTCAAGGGGTCTTGTTCATTAGGACACACAGTAGCAAAAAAATGTTTCAAGACGTTTCAAAAACGTTCAGATAGTACTTCCCTGTTTCATCTTCGTGACCACTGAACATGTTTACCTGGTGCTCTCCACCTGACTGGAGGAAGTGGCCAGTCTGTCGTCCAATAGTGTGACTCTCTTGCGTAACTCCGCCTCCCTGTCCTCCGCGGCGAGGACCTCCCGTGTGTAGGACTCCTCTATCTCCAGCAGGTGGTTACGTAGTCGGTCCAGCTCCAACTTCAACCGCTGCTCTCTGTCCTTCACATGCTGCAGCTGAGAGAGAGAGACAGACAGACGGAGCGAGAGAGAGAGGAGACAGACGGAGCGAGAGAGAGAGGAGACAGACGGAGCGAGAGAGAGAGGAGACAGACGGAGCGAGAGAGAGAGGAGACAGACGGAGCGAGAGAGAGAGGAGACAGACGGAGCGAGAGAGAGAGGAGACAGACGGAGCGAGAGAGAGAGGAGACAGACGGAGCGAGAGAGGAGACAGACGGAGAGAGAGAGAGGAGACAGACGGAGCGAGAGAGAGAGGAGACAGACGGAGCGAGAGAGAGAGCAGACAGACGGAGCGAGAGAGGAGACAGACGGAGCGAGAGAGGAGACAGACGGAGCGAGAGAGGAGACAGACGGAGCGAGAGAGGAGACAGACGGAGCGAGAGAGGAGACAGACGGAGAGAGAGAGGAGCCAGACGGAGAGAGAGAGGAGCCAGACGGAGACAGAGAGGAGCCAGACGGAGCGAGAGAGGAGCCAGACGGAGAGAGAGAGGAGACAGACGGAGAGAGAGAGGAGACAGACGGAGAGAGAGAGGAGACAGACGGAGAGAGAGAGGAGACAGACGGAGCAAGAAAAACACAGAGAGAGAGAAGAAAGAGACGGGGGAGAGAGACCGAGGGAAAGAGATACAGGGAGAGGGGTCACATGGGGGTTTGATATTTACCAACAGCAGAACCAATTTCACTACAAATAATATTTGATTGCCATATA
This sequence comes from Oncorhynchus gorbuscha, assembly GCF_021184085.1. Taxonomy (NCBI): domain Eukaryota; kingdom Metazoa; phylum Chordata; class Actinopteri; order Salmoniformes; family Salmonidae; genus Oncorhynchus; species Oncorhynchus gorbuscha. The sequence continues at coordinate 95,439,899 of NC_060182.1, read as the reverse complement.
CTATCCATAAATATATCTGATAAGGAATGTATCATGAACGTGTTCCGTATCGCCTGAGACCGTGTTCCGTATCGCCTGAGACCGTGTTCCGTATCGCCGAGACCGTGTTCCGTATCGCCCGAGACCGTGTTCCGTATCGCCGAGACCGTGTTCCGTATCGCCCGAGACCGTGTTCCGTATCGCCGGAGACCGTGTTCCGTATCGCCTGAGACCGTGTTCCGTATCGCCTGAGACCGTGTTCCGTATCGCCTGAGACCGTGTTCCGTATCGCCTGAGACCGTGTTCCGTATCGCCTGAGACCGTGTTCCGTATCGCCTGAGACCGTGTTCCGTATCGCCCGAGACCGTGTTCCGTATCGCCCGAGACCGTGTTCCGTATCGCCGAGACCGTGTTCCGTATCGCCCGAGACCGTGTTCCGTATCGCCCGAGACCGTGTTCCGTATCGCCCGAGACCGTGTTCCGTATCGCCCGAGACCGTGTTCCGTATCGCCGAGACCGTGTTCCGTATCGCCCGAGACCGTGTTCCGTATCGCCCGAGACCGTGTTCCGTATCGCCCGAGACCGTGTTCCGTATCGCCCGAGACCGTGTTCCGTATCGCCCGAGACCGTGTTCCGTATCGCCCGAGACCGTGTTCCGTATCGCCCGAGACCGTGTTCCGTATCGCCCGAGACCGTGTTCCGTATCGCCCGAGACCGTGTTCCGTATCGCCCGAGACCGTGTTCCGTATCGCCCGAGACCGTGTTCCGTATCGCCTGAGACTGTGTTCCGTTAAGGTTATGAATGTGTTGTGTATTGGTTATGAATGTATTGGTTATGAATGTGTTGTGTATTGGTTATGAATGTGCTGCGTATTGGTTGTGAATGTGTTGTGTATTGGTTATGAATGTATTGGTTATGAATGTGTTGTGTATTGGTTATGAATGTGCTGCGTATTGGTTGTGAATGTGTTGTGTATTGGTTATGAATGTATTGGTTATGAATGTGTTGTGTATTGGTTATGAATGTGTTGTGTATTGGTTATGAATGTGTTGTGTATTGGTTATGAATGTGTTGTGTATTGGTTATGAATGTGTTGTGTATTGGTTATCAATGTGTTGTGTATTGGTTGTGAATGTGTTTACAACCCCCCTAACAGGTGTCTTTAAAATAATAGCAGTGTGTGATGGGGTGGGCGATATGGCCAAAATATCTTACGATACATTTCACACTTTTTACGCCCTTTTATGTTTTTGAATAATAAAAGATCACCATTTCCCTACCAGAAACCCTGGACGGGCCACCATTTCCCTACCAGAAACCCTGGACTGGCCACCATTTCCCTACCAGAAACCCTGGACGGGCCACCATTTCCCTACCAGAAACCCTGGACGGGCCACCATTTCCCTACCAGAAACCCTGGACGGGCCACCATTTCCCTACCAGAAACCCTGGACGGGCCACCACTTCTCTAACAGAAACCCCGGTGTGTGTCCATCCATCCTACCTCTGTCTGTACGGCTGTCGTCTCCATCTGTTTCTGTTTGAGAGCCAGCATGACCTGGTCTCTCTCCTGCTGGAAGGCCACAGCTTTCTCCTGCATGGACCTCAGCTCGTTCAGGAGCTGGTTGAGCTCTCCAGACTTCTGGCTGTTGCCCTGGGAAACGTATCAATAAAAATAAAAATAAAAATATTTGTATCAAACAGCTGGTTCTGCTTCCCGCTCTTCTGACTGTTGCCATGGGAGACCGCAATGGAACGGTCAGGTTATTAAAACACACACACACCTGATAGGTGCAGTGAAAGTGTTGTTTTACAGGGTCAGGAAAGAATACATTATTGATCAGTTTGAGAAAAGATTTAACCAAGTGTTCGAAAATGTATTTAAACTATTTAAATAGCCTATTTTACTTCTTTGATTGAATTTCTCTGTCCTTCACTAGATCTGTAATCTATTACTAATTATAAACTGGGTGGTTCCAACCCGGAATGCTGATTGGCTGACAGCCATGGTATATCAGACCGTATACCACGGTTATGACAAAACGTTTACTTACACTGCTCTAATTTACGTTGGTGACCAGTTTATAATAGCAATAAGGCACCTCTGGGGTTTGTGGTATTATGGCCAATATACCACGGCTAAGGGCTGTATCCAGGCACTCCGCGTTGCGTCGTACATAAGAACAGCCCTTAGCCGTGGTATATTGGCGATAAACCACACCTCATCTGGCCTTATCGCTTCAATAAAGGATTTGAGTTATGGCATTTTAAGTCCCCCAAAAAAACATTCTCCCAAAAATGTGTAGTTAGTAGTTTATAGTAACTGATTTTGTACATTACAAACATCCTAACCTGTTCTCTGTCCTTGAGCATCTTCTCCATGGCGGCAGCCTTCTCCGACATGGCGCTCCTCTCAAACTCCTTCTCCCTCATGAGGAGGGACACCTGCATGTTGGTTTCCTGCAGGGCTCTGAACTCTGACTCCTTCTCCCGGCTCCGCTGGGCCACAGCCTCGTTCTCATCCTTCAATACAATTCAAATAACTTTCAAATTGTCCAGGTTTCAGCCAACAACGGAAATATATCTTAATATGTCTTATATCTCTCAATACCCTCCAGACAGCACACTTGACCCTCACACACGAGGGTCAAGCTGCATTCTAGTGCCGCTGGATAGAGAGCATGTTGTGGGTTCAAGGGCCTTGCTCAAAAACCCAACGTCTTTAGGATGTGAACTTAGCAGCGCTCCAGATTTTAGGTCAATCCTTCCGGTTAAAAGTTTGAACTCCTTAGCCGCTAGGCTACCTACCTTCAGCTTCCTGGTATCCATCTCCAGGATAAGAGCTCGCTCCTTCAGGTTGGTCACAGCCTGTTTTAACACCTCGTTGTCGCTCTCACGGTTCCTCAGGCTCTCACTCACCTGGAGAAATAAACAAATGCACAAATTGAATGGCTGCTAGAATGTCCTACTTTGCACCTATGTGGACACTCAAAATGGCTGCTAGAACATCCTACTTTGCACCTATGTGGACACTCAAAATGGCTGCTAGAACATCCTACTTTGCACCTATGTGGACACTCAAAATGGCTGCTAGAACGTCTTACTTTGCACCTATGTGGACACTCAAAATGGCTGCAAGAACATCCTACCCTGCACCTATGTGGACACTCAAAATGGCTGCCAGTCCACCATTTATGACATAATTCACTTGAATTGACCGTTGTACTCATTCCAATGAAGGGGTCATTAGTCACTTGATTCAGTAGCAACTGAATATAAATTTGATTTAAGGTTACATTTAAGTCTTAATAGCGCACACCTTCCACACACACACACACACACACACACACACACACACACACACACACACACACACACACACACACACACACACACACACACACACACACACACACACACACACACACACACACACACACACACACACACACACACACACACCTGGGTGAGTTGATCTCCTTTAGTCTTGATGAGCAGGTCTTTCTCCCTGACAGAGCGCTGCAGAACGTCCAGTCTCTCCCTGACCTGTCTGGCCTCCTCGGCCTGGCCTCGCTGCTCGCTGTCTGACACCTGGGCTGAGTTACACAGGCGGTGGTTATTCTCTTGCAAGGTCCTGATCATAGTCTCCCTCTCAGACAGGAGGGTTCTCAGAGACTCCAACTCCTGTCTCAGTCCTTCCTGGTTCCCTGGTGTTGCAGGTGCTGCCACCTGGTGTCTGGGAGGTTCCACTGCAGCAGGATGCTGGGCAGCAGACAGTGGGGTGACTTGGGGACTCTGCGCCACACTGTCCAGTTTCCCCAGAAGGACATCTTTAGTACTGCTCAGCTGGCTGATGGTCTGTTGGACGTGGGCTAGTTCGTGACTGAGACTGCCGAGCTTCCTCTCCTTCTGCTCATAGCTGTGGATCAGACGGCTGTAGTCCACGGAGAGAGTCGAGGTGCAGTCGTTGTCTGCATCCACCTACAGGATCAGAGACAAACAGTCCTTTATTCATCCCAATAAGGCTGCTGAATGACTAATCACTAGTAGGTTCAGCGGGCTGGCCGACTCGTCACGTTGTATTTGACAGAAGGGGTTGGGCGATGTCAACCTTTGTCCTATCGTGATCATGTACCCATAAAACGTTATGATTTACGATGCCAACACCCCAATTGGGAAGCCTAAAAAAAAAACATGACAAAAGATTATGTTGTTGAAAGACTTTCCTTTCAGGTGGAGGAAGAGATCTGTCTGTGTGTCATGATGGACCAGTGTCTGATGAGGGACAGGCTGAGGGACAGGCTGAGGGACAGGCTGAGGGACAGGCTGAGGGACAGGCTGAGGGACAGGCTGTCTTAACGTAGTGAGTTAGATTACAGGAATACATCATGATGAGTGACTGATGTCTGATGAGTGTCTATGGTGATGTCTATAGGGTCTATGGTGATGTCTACAGGGTCTATGGTGATGTCTATAGGGTCTATGGTGATGTCTACAGGGTCTATGGTGATGTCTATAGGGTCTATGGTGATGTCTATAGGGTCTATGGTGATGTCTATAGGGTCTATGGTGATGTCTATAGGGTCTATGGTGATGTCTATAGGGTCTATGTGATGATAGGGTCTGATAGGGTCTATGGTGATGTCTATAGGGTCTATGGTGATGTCTATAGGGTCTATGGTGATGTCTATAGGGTCTATGGTGATGTCTATAGGGTCTATGGTGATGTCTATAGGGTCTATGGTGATAGGGTCTATGGTGATGTCTATAGGGTCTATGGTGATGTCTATAGGGTCTATGGTGATGTCTATAGGGTCTATGGTGATGTCTATAGGGTCTATGGTGATGTCTATAGGGTCTATGGTGATGTCTATGTCTATAGGGTCTATGGTGATGTCTATAGGGTCTATGGTGATGTCTATAGGGTCTATGGTGATGTCTATAGGGTCTATGGTGATGTCTACAGGGTCTATGGTGATGTCTATGGTGATGTCTAGGGTCTATGGTGATGTCTACAGGGTCTATGGTGATGTCTATAGGGTCTATGGTGATGTCTATAGGGTCTATGGTGATGTCTATAGGGTCTATGGTGATGTCTATAGGGTCTATGGTGATGTCTATAGGGTCTATGGTGATGTCTATAGGGTCTATGGTGATGTCTATAGGGTCTATGGTGATGTCTACAGGGTCTATGGTGATAGGGTCTATGGTGATGTCTATAGGGTCTATGGTGATGTCTATAGGGTCTATGGTGATGTCTATAGGGTCTATGGTGATGTCTATAGGGTCTATGGTGATGTCTATAGGGTCTATGGTGATGTCTATAGGGTCTATGGTGATGTCTATAGGGTCTATGGTGATGTCTATAGGGTCTATGGTGATGTCTATAGGGTCTATGGTGATGTCTATAGGGTCTATGGTGATGTCTATAGGGTCTATGGTGATGTCTATAGGGTCTATGGTGATGTCTAGGGTCTAGGGTCTATGGTGATGTCTATAGTGGTCTATAGGGTCTATGGTGATGTCTACAGGGTCTGGTGATGTCTATAGGGATGTCTATGTCTATAGGGTCTATGGTGATGTCTACAGGGTCTATGGTGATGTCTACAGGGTCTATGGTGATGTCTACAGGGTCTATGGTGATGTCTACAGGGTCTATGGTGATGTCTAGGGTCTAGGGTCTATGGTGATGTCTACAGGGTCTATGGTGATGTCTACAGGGTCTATGGTGATGTCTATAGGGTCTACAGGGTGATGTCTATAGGGTCTATGGTGATGTCTATAGGGTCTATGGTGATGTCTATAGGGTCTATGGTGATGTCTATAGGGTCTATGGTGATGTCTACAGGGTCTATGGTGATGTCTATAGGGTCTATGGTGATGTCTACAGGGTCTATGGTGATGTCTACAGGGTCTATGGTGATGTCTACAGGGTCTATGGTGATGTCTATAGGGTCTATGGTGATGTCTACAGGGTCTATGGTGATGTCTATAGGGTCTATGGTGATGTCTATAGGGTCTATGGTGATGTCTACAGGGTCTATGGTGATGTCTATGGTGAGGGTCTATGGTGATGTCTACAGGGTCTATGGTGGTGATGTCTATGGTGAGGGTCTATGGTGATGTCTATAGGGTCTATGGTGATGTCTATAGGGTCTATGGTGATGTCTATAGGGTCTATGGTGATGTCTACAGGGTCTATGGTGATGTCTATAGGGTCTATGGTGATGTCTACAGGGTCTATGGTGATGTCTATAGGGTCTATGGTGATGTCTATAGGGTCTATGGTGATGTCTATAGGGTCTATGGTGATGTCTATAGGGTCTATGGTGATGTCTATAGGGTCTATGGTGATGTCTATAGGGTCTATGGTGATGTCTATAGGGTCTATGGTGATGTCTATAGGGTCTGTCTATAGGGTCTATGGTGATGTCTATAGGGTCTGTCTATAGGGTCTATGGTGATGTCTATAGGGTCTGTCTATAGGGTCTGTGGTGATGTCTACGGGGTCTGTCTATAGGGTCTATGGTGATGTCTATAGGGTCTGTCTATAGGGTCTATGGTGATGTCTACAGGGTCTATGGTGATGTCTATAGGGTCTATGGTGATGTCTACAGGGTCTATGGTGATGTCTACAGGGTCTATGGTGATGTCTACAGGGTCTATGGTGATGTCTATAGGGTCTATGGTGATGTCTATAGGGTCTATGGTGATGTCTATAGGGTCTATGGTGATGTCTATAGGGTCTATGGTGATGTCTATAGGGTCTATGGTGATGTCTACAGGGTCTATGGTGATGTCAGGGTCTAGGGTCTACGGTGATGTCTACAGGGTCTATGGTGATGTCTACAGGGTCTATGGTGATGTCTACAGGGTCTATGGTGATGTCTACAGGGTCTATGGTGATGTCTACAGGGTCTATGGTGATGTCTATAGGGTCTATGGTGATGTCTATAGGGTCTATGGTGATGTCTATAGGGTCTATGGTGATGTCTATAGGGTCTATGGTGATGTCTATAGGGTCTATGGTGATGTCTATAGGGTCTATGGTGATGTCTATAGGGTCTATGGTGATGTCTATATGGTGATGTCTATGGTGATGGGTCTATGGTGATGTCTATAGGGTCTATGGTGATGTCTACAGGGTCTATGGTGATGTCTACAGGGTCTATGGTGATGTCTACAGGGTCTATGGTGATGTCTATAGGGTCTATGGTGATGTCTACAGGGTCTATGGTGATGTCTACAGGGTCTGTCTATAGGGTCTACAGGTGATGTCTATAGGGTCTATGGTGATGTCTATAGGGTCTATGGTGATGTCTATAGGGTCTATGGTGATGTCTATAGGGTCTGTCTATAGGGTCTATGGTGATGTCTATAGGGTCTGTCTATAGGGTCTATGGTGATGTCTATAGGGTCTATGGTGATGTCTACAGGGTCTATGGTGATGTCTACAGGGTCTATGGTGATGTCTACAGGGTCTATGGTGATGTCTACAGGGTCTATGGTGATGTCTATAGGGTCTATGGTGATGTCTATAGGGTCTATGGTGATGTCTATAGGGTCTACGGTGATGTCTATAGGGTCTACGGTGATGTCTATAGGGTCTACGGTGATGTCTATAGGGTCTACGGTGATGTCTATAGGGTCTACGGTGATGTCTATAGGGTCTACGGTGATGTCTATAGGGTCTACGGTGATGTCTATAGGGTCTATGGTGATGTCTACAGGGTCTATGGTGATGTCTATAGGGTCTATGGTGATGTCTATAGGGTCTATGGTGATGTCTATAGGGTCTATGGTGATGTCTATAGGGTCTATGGTGATGTCTATAGGGTCTATGGTGATGTCTACAGGGTCTATGGTGATGTCTACAGGGTCTATGGTGATGTCTACAGGGTCTATGGTGATGTCTATAGGGTCTATGGTGATGTCTATAGGGTCTATGGTGATGTCTATAGGGTCTATGGTGATGTCTATAGGGTCTATGGTGATGTCTACAGGGTCTATGGTGATGTCTACAGGGTATATGGTGATGTCTACAGGGTCTATGGTGATGTCTACAGGGTCTATGGTGATGTCTATAGTGGTCTATAGGGTCTATGGTGATGTCTATAGGGTCTGTCTCTATAGGGTCTATGGTGATGTCTATAGGGTCTATGGTGATGTCTATAGGGTCTATGGTGATGTCTATAGGGTCTATGGTGATGTCTATAGGGTCTATGGTGATGTCTATAGGGTCTATGGTGATGTCTATAGGGTCTATGGTGATGTCTACAGGGTCTATGGTGATGTCTATAGGGTCTATGGGGTCTATGGTGATGTCTATAGGGTCTATGGTGATGTCTATAGGGTCTATGGTGATGTCTATAGGGTCTATGGTGATGTCTATAGGGTCTATGGTGATGTCTACAGGGTCTATGGTGATGTCTACAGGGTCTATGGTGATGTCTATAGGGTCTGTCTATAGGGTCTATGGTGATGTCTATAGGGTCTATGGTGATGTCTACAGGGTCTATGGTGATGTCTACAGGGTCTATGGTGATGTCTACAGGGTCTATGGTGATGTCTATAGGGTCTATGGTGATGTCTATAGGGTCTATGGTGATGTCTATAGGGTCTATGGTGATGTCTATAGGGTCTATGGTGATGTCTATAGGGTCTATGGTGATGTCTATAGGGTCTATGGTGATGTCTATAGGGTCTATGGTGATGTCTATAGGGTCTATGGTGATGTCTATAGGGTCTATGGTGATGTCTATAGGGTCTATGGTGATGTCTATAGGGTCTATGGTGATGTCTACAGGGTCTATGGTGATGTCTACAGGGTCTATGGTGATGTCTAGGGTCTATGGTGATGTCAGGGTCTATGGTGATGTCTACAGGGTCTATGTGATGAGGGTCTATGGTGATGTCTATAGGGTCTATGGTGATGTCTATAGGGTCTATGGTGATGTCTATAGGGTCTATGGTGATGTCTATAGGGTCTATGGTGATGTCTATAGGGTCTATGGTGATGTCTATAGGGTCTATGGTGATGTCTACAGGGTCTATGGTGATGTCTATAGGGTCTATGGTGATGTCTATAGGGTCTATGGTGATGTCTATAGGGTCTATGGTGATGTCTATAGGGTCTATGGTGATGTCTATAGGGTCTATGGTGATGAGGGTCTATGGTGATGTCTATAGGGTCTATGGTGATGTCTATAGGGTCTATGGTGATGTCTATAGGGTCTATGGTGATGTCTATAGGGTCTATGGTGATGTCTATAGGGTCTATGGTGATGTCTATAGGGTCTATGGTGATGTCTATAGGGTCTATGGTGATGTCTATAGGGTCTATGGTGATGTCTATAGGGTCTATGGTGATGTCTATGGTGATGTCTATAGGGTCTATGGTGATGTCTATAGGGTCTATGGTGATGTCTACAGGGTCTATGGTGATGTCTATAGGGTCTGTCTATAGGGTCTATGGTGATGTCTATAGGGTCTATGGTGATGTCTATAGGGTCTGTCTATAGGGTCTATGGTGATGTCTATAGGGTCTATGGTGATGTCTATAGGGTCTATGGTGATGTCTATAGGGTCTATGGTGATGTCTATAGGGTCTATGGTCATGTCTATAGGGTCTATGGTGATGTCTATAGGGTCTATGGTGATGTCTATAGGGTCTATGGTGATGTCTATAGGGTCTATGGTGATGTCTATAGGGTCTATGGTGATGTCTACAGGGTCTATGGTGATGTCTACAGGGTCTATGGTGATGTCTATGGTGATGTCAGGGTCTATGGTGATGTCTACAGGGTCTATGGTGATGTCTATAGGGTCTATGGTGATGTCTATAGGGTCTATGGTGATGTCTATAGGGTCTATGGTGATGTCTATAGGGTCTATGGTGATGTCTATAGGGTCTATGGTGATGTCTATAGGGTCTATGGTGATGTCTACAGGGTCTATGGTGATGTCTACAGGGTCTATGGTGATGTCTATAGGGTCTATGGTGATGTCTACAGGGTCTATGGTGATGTCTACAGGGTCTATGGTGATGTCTATAGGGTCTATGTGATGAGGGTCTGTCTGATGTCTAGGGTCTATGGTGTCTATAGGGTCTATGGTGATGTCTATAGGGTCTATGGTGATGTCTATAGGGTCTATGGTGATGTCTACAGGGTCTATGGTGATGTCTACAGGGTCTATGGTGATGTCTACAGGGTCTATGGTGATGTCTACAGGGTCTGTCTATAGGGTCTATGGTGATGTCTATAGGGTCTATGGTGATGTCTACAGGGTCTATGGTGATGTCTACAGGGTCTATGGTGATGTCTATAGGGTCTATGGTGATGTCTATAGGGTCTATGGTGATGTCTATAGGGTCTATGGTGATGTCTATAGGGTCTATGGTGATGTCTAGGGTCTATGGTGATGTCTATAGGGGTGATGTCTATAGGGTCTATGGTGATGTCTATAGGGTCTATGGTGATGTCTATAGGGTCTATGGTGATGTCTACAGGGTCTATGGTGATGTCTACAGGGTCTGTCTATAGGGTCTATGGTGATGTCTATGGTGATGTCTATAGGGTCTATGGTGATGTCTATAGGGTCTATGGTGATGTCTACAGGGTCTATGGTGATGTCTATAGGGTCTGTCTATAGGGTCTATGGTGATGTCTATAGGGTCTATGGTGATGTCTATAGGGTCTGTCTATAGGGTCTATGGTGATGTCTATAGGGTCTATGGTGATGTCTATAGGGTCTATGGTCATGTCTATAGGGTCTATGGTGATGTCTATAGGGTCTATGGTGATGTCTATAGGGTCTATGGTGATGTCTATAGGGTCTATGGTGATGTCTATAGGGTCTATGGTGATGTCTATAGGGTCTATGGTGATGTCTATAGGGTCTATGGTGATGTCTATAGGGTCTATGGTGATGTCTACAGGGTCTATGGTGATGTCTACAGGGTCTATGGTGATGTCTATAGGGTCTATGGTGATGTCTATAGGGTCTATGGTGATGTCTATAGGGTCTATGGTGATGTCTATAGGGTCTATGGTGATGTCTATAGGGTCTATGGTGATGTCTACAGGGTCTATGGTGATGTCTACAGGGTCTATGGTGATGTCTACAGGGTCTATGGTGATGTCTACAGGGTCTATGGTGATGTCTACAGGGTCTATGGTGATGTCTACAGGGTCTGTCTATAGGGTCTACAGGTGATGTCTATAGGGTCTATGGTGATGTCTATAGGGTCTATGGTGATGTCTATAGGGTCTATGGTGATGTCTATAGGGTCTATGGTGATGTCTACAGGGTCTATGGTGATGTCTATAGGGTCTATGGTGATGTCTATAGGGTCTATGGTGATGTCTATAGGGTCTATGGTGATGTCTATAGGGTCTACGGTCATGTCTATAGGGTCTATGGTGATGTCTATAGGGTCTATGGTGATGTCTATAGGGTCTATGGTGATGTCTATAGGGTCTATGGTGATGTCTACAGGGTCTATGGTGATGTCTACAGGGTCTATGGTGATGTCTAGGGTCTATGGTGATGTCTAGGGTCTATGGTGATGTCTATAGGGTCTATGGTGATGTCTATAGGGTCTATGGTGATGTCTATAGGGTCTATGGTGATGTCTATAGGGTCTATGGTGATGTCTATAGGGTCTATGGTGATGTCTATAGGGTCTATGGTGATGTCTATAGGGTCTATGGTGATGTCTATAGGGTCTATGGTGATGTCTATAGGGTCTATGGTGATGTCTATAGGGTCTATGGTGATGTCTATAGGGTCTATGGTGATGTCTATAGGGTCTATGGTGATGTCTATAGGGTCTATGGTGATGTCTACAGGGTCTATGGTGATGTCTACAGGGTCTGTCTATAGGGTCTATGGTGATGTCTATAGGGTCTATGGTGATGTCTACAGGGTCTATGGTGATGTCTACAGGGTCTGTCTATAGGGTCTATGGTGATGTCTATAGGGTCTATGGTGATGTCTATAGGGTCTATGGTGATGTCTATAGGGTCTATGGTGATGTCTATAGGCTCTGTCTATAGGGTCTATGGTGATGTCTACAGGGTCTGTCTATAGGGTCTATGGTGATGTCTACAGGGTCTATGGTGATGTCTATAGGGTCTATGGTGATGTCATCGTAGACAGTGGGATGGGACGACTAATGTTCAGGTCAGCAGATATTTCAATAATGATTATTTGGCTAAAATCAGGATTTCACAAGTTCTCACATCTTTCTAATTTGGGAAGGGACATTGGGCCATCTGCAGAGTTTGCGTTTAGGGTGATGTCTATAGGGTCCAATGTCTATAGGGGGTGACTTCGCTATGGTGAATACAGGGGTGTCTATAGGGTCTATGGTGATGTCTATAGGGGGTGACTACAGGGTCCAATGTCTATGGGGGTGACTTTGCCAATCGTCATGGGGGTGACTTTGCCAATCGCATGGGGGTGACTTTGCCAATCGTCATGGGGGTGACTACAGGGCCAATGTCATGGGGGTGACTTTGTCAATGGTGCATGGGGGTGACTTAGGGTCTAATCGTCATGGGGGTGACTATTGTCCAATCGTCATGGGGGTGACTATTTGCCAATCGTCATGGGGGTGACTTTGTCCAATGTCGCATGGGGGTGACTTTGCCAATCGTCATAGGGGGTGACTTTGCTAATCGTCATGGGGGTGACTTTGCTAAGGGTCGCATGGGGGTGACTTTGCCAATCGCATGGGGTGACTTTGCCAATCGCATGGGGGTGACTTTGCCAATCGCATGGGGGTGACTTTGCCAATCGTCATGGGGGTGACTTTGCCAATCGCATAGGGGGTGACTTTGCCAATCGCATGGGGGTGACTTTGCCAATCGCATGGGGGTGACTTTGCCAATCGCATGGGGGTGACTTTGCCAATCGCATGGGGGTGACTTTGCCAATCGCATGGGGGTGACTTTGCCAATCGCATGGGGGTGACTTTGCCAATCGCATGGGGGTGACTTTGCCAATCGCATGGGGGTGACTTTGCCAATCGCATGGGGGTGACTTTGCCAATCGCAGGGGGGTGACTTTGCCAATCGCATGGGGGTGACTTTGCCAATCGCATGGGGGTGACTTTGCCAATCGCATGGGGGTGACTTTGCCAATCGCATGGGGGTGACTTTGCCAATCGCATGGGGGTGACTTTGCCAATCGCATGGGGGTGACTTTGCCAATCGCATGGGGGTGACTTTGCCAATCGCATGGGGGTGACTTTGCCAATCGCATGGGGGTGACTTTGCCAATCGCATGGGGGTGACTTTGCCAATCGCATGGGGGTGACTTTGCCAATCGCATGGGGGTGACTTTGCCAGGGTCTTTGCCACATCGCATGGGGGTGACTTTGCCAATCGCATGGGGGTGACTTTGCCAATCGCATGGGGGTGACTTTGCCAATCGCATGGGGGTGACTTTGCCAATCGCATGGGGGTGACTTTGCCAATCGCATGGGGGTGACTTTGCCAATCGCATGGGGGTGACTTTGCCAAGGGTCGCATGGGGGTGACTTAGGGTCATGGTGATCGCATGGGGGTGACTTTGCCAATCGCATGGGGGTGACTTTGCCAATCGCATGGGGGTGACTTTGCCAATCGCATGGGGGTGACTTTGCCAATCGCATGGGGGTGACTTTGCCAATCGCATGGGGGTGACTTTGCCAATCGCATGGGGGTGACTTTGCCAATCGCATGGGGGTGACTTTGCCAATCGCATGGGGGTGACTTTGCCAATCGCATGGGGGTGACTTTGCCAATCGCATGGGGGTGACTTTGCCAATCGCATGGGGGTGACTTCGCCAATCGTATGGGGGTGACTTCGCCAATCGTATGGGGGTGACTTCGCCAATCGTATGGGGGTGACTTCGCCAATCGTATGGGGGTGACTTCGCCAATCGTATGGGGGTGACTTCGCCAATCGTATGGGGGTGACTTCGCCAATCGTATGGGGTGACTTCGCCAATCGTATGGGGGTGACTTCGTCCAATCGTATGGGGGTGACTTCGCCAATCGTATGGGGGTGACTTCGCCAATTGAGTTAGTACTTTATCTTACCATTATTACTGCTGGGCAGGCTCATTATCATTACATATGATACATGATTCATTACTTTAATGTATTATGATGGTTACCTGTCCCTGTAGCTTGTGGAGCTCCTCTACCAGCTGTCCAGATTCATGCTGCATGTTCTTTACCGTGGTGATCACCTGCATCTTCCACTCCTCCATCTTCTTCACCTGGATACATTACAATACATACATTAGCCTCATCTATATTAGGCACATTCCAATACATACATTAGCCTCAGCTACATTAGGCACATTCCAATACATACATTAGCCTCAGCTACATTAGGCACATTCCAATACATACATTAGCCTCAGCTACATTAGGCACATTCCAATACATACATTAGCCTCAGCTACATTAGCCTCAGCTACATTAGGCACCTTCCAATACATACATCAGCCTCAGCTACATCAGCCTCAGCTACATCAGCCTCAGCTACATCAGCCTCAGCTACATCAGCCTCAGCTACATCAGCCTCAGCTACATCAGCCTCAGCTACATCAGCCTCAGCTACATTAGCCTCAGCTACATTGAATAATGTTTTTATGTCCTGTGAGACACAAGGCACAGTTCTGTTAAAACAGACAAAATGCTAAATATCTTGTCTTGCCTGTTGTTTCAATGTGTCCCTGTCCTGCAGCAGCTCTTCAAACTGGTTGGAGCTGACGCCTCCAGAGTCTCCTGCCTGCAGCACCGACACCAGGGTCTGGCACTTCTGGGTCAGCGCGTCGATCTCAATGTCCTTCTCTCTGATAATAACAACAACAACAACAATGATGACAATAATAAGAAGAAAAGGAAATTGTATTTGCATACTCAAGGACAGGAAAATATAATTAAATAGCACATTGATACATGACATTACCAAGTAGGGCACAGTACACTAGAAGGGGCAAGCTGGCACCAAAACACATTATATATATAATAACAATTTCTTACACATACATATATATACACTACCGTTCAAAAGTTTGGGGTCACTTAGAAATGTCCTTGTGATTGAAAGAAAAGCACACTTTTTGTCGATTAAAATAACATCAAATTGATCAGAAATACAGTGTAGACATTGTTAAAGTTGTAAATGACTGTTGTAGCTGGAAACGGCTGATTTTTAATGGAATATCTACATAGGCGTACAGAGGCCCATTATCAGCAACAATCAAAAGGCTAATTGATCATTAGAAAACCCTTTTGCAATTATGTTAGCACAGCTGAACACTGATTAAAGAAGGAATACAACTGGCCTTCTTTAGACTAGTTGAGTATCTGGTGCATCAGCATTTGTGGGTTCGATTACAGGCTCAAAATGGCCAGAAACTAAGACCTTTCTTCTGAAACTCGTCGGTCTATTCTTGTTCTGAGAAATGAAGACTATTCCGTGTGAGTAATTGCCAGGAAACTTAAGATCTCGTACAACGCTGTGTACTATTCCCTTCACAGAACGCAAACTGGCTCTAACCAGAATAGAACGAGGAGTGGGAGGCCCCGGTGCACAACTGAGCAAGAGGACAAGTACATTAGAGTGTCTAGTTTGAGAAACAGATGCCTCACAAGTCCTCAACTGGCAGCTTCATTAAATAGTACCCCACAAAACACCAGTCTCAACGTCAACAGCGAAGAGGCGACTCCGGGATGCTGACCTTCTAGGCAGAGTTCCTCTGTCCAGTCTCAACGTCAACAGTGAAGAGGTGACTCTGGGATGCTGGCCTTCTAGGCAGAGTTCCTCTGTCCAGTGTCTGTGTTCTTTTGCCCATCTTAATCTTCTCTTTTTATTGGCCATTCTCAGATACCACCCTTTTTATTTTTATTTTTATGGACCCCAAACTCTTGAACGGTAGAGTATATAATTTAGCAGACACTTTTATTCAAATGGACTTGCACTCCCGGGAAAGGAATCCACTATCCTGGAGTAGCAAGGGCCTTGTTCTACCAATTGAGTTACTGTATTTCTGCACCAAATGTACAACACAACTACACCTGATGATCCGGGACAGGTTCTGGATGGTCTCTCTGAACATCTCCTGGCTGCCTGAGGGGTCAGACATGGTGGACAGCCTCTGGTTCTCCTGCTGGACCTTAAGGAGCACAGCTTCCTTCCCTGCTACAATGTCCATGATGCGCTGGTAGTCCCCCCTTAGCTGACTGTTCTCCCTCGTCTTCTCATTCAGCACAGCCAGCACCTAAATGAACAGAAACACATTTTACTTGAACAATCCCAAATTCTACACACATTCACCAATTTTACAGTCACTTTACACACTTTACACAATTTTAAAAAATGTGTCAATTTGTTTATTATATCCTCTTATTGTTCTGTTTTTACTGCATCTATATACTATATGTAGACTACTACTACCTCTATATACTATATGTAGACTACTACTACCTCTATATACTATATGTAGACTACTACTACCTCTATATACTATATGTAGACTACTACTACCTCTATATACTATATGTAGACTACTACTACCTCTATATACTATATGTAGACTACTACTACCTCTATATACTATATGTAGACTACTACTACCTCTATATACTATATGTAGACTACTACTACCTCTATATACTATATGTAGACTACTACTACCTCTATATACTATATGCAGACTACTACTACCTCTATATGCAGACTACTACTACCTCTATATACTATATGTAGACTACTACTACCTCTATATACTATATGTAGACTACTACTACCTCTATATACTATATGTAGACTACTACAGGTTCTATATACAGACTACTACTACCTCTATATACTATATGTAGACTACTACTACCTCTATATACTATATGTAGACTACTACTACCTCTATATACTATATGCAGACTACTACTACCTCTATATGCAGACTACTACTACCTCTATATGCAGACTACTACTACCTCTATATGCAGACTACTACTACCTCTATATGCAGACTACTACTACCTCTATATGCAGACTACCACTACCTCTATATGCAGACTACCACTACCTCTATATGCAGACTACCACTACCTCTATATGCAGACTACTACTACCTCTATATGCAGACTACTACTACCTCTATATGCAGACTACTACTACCTCTATATGCAGACTACTACTACCTCTATATGCAGACTACTACTACCTCTATATACAGACTACTACTACCTCTATATACAGACTACTACTACCTCTATATACTATATGTAGACTACTACTACCTCTATATGTAGACTACTACTACCTCTATATGTAGACTACTACTACCTCTATATACAGACTACTACTACCTCTATATACAGACTACTACTACCTCTATATACAGACTACTACTACCTCTATATACAGACTACTACTACCTCTATATACAGACTACTACTACCTCTATATACAGACTACTACTACCTCTATATACAGACTACTACTACCTCTATATACAGACTACTACTACATGTAGATTACTACTACCGCTATATACAGACTACTACTACCTCTATATACTATATGTAGATTACTACTACCTCTATATACTATATGTAGACTACTACTACCTCTATATACAGACTACTACTACCTCTATATACTATATGTAGACTACTACTACCTCTATATACTATATGTAGACTACTACTACCTCTATATACTATATGTAGACTACTACTACCTCTATATACTATATGTAGACTACTACTACCTCTATATACTATATGTAGACTACTACTACCTCTATATACTATATGTAGACTACTACTACCTCTATATACTATATGTAGACTACTACTACCTCTATATACTATATGTAGACTACTACTACCTCTATATACTATATGTAGACTACTACTACCTCTATATACTATATGTAGACTACTACTACCTCTATATGTAGACTACTACTACCTCTATATACTATATGTAGACTACTACTACCTCTATATGTAGACTACTACTACCTCTATATGTAGACTACTACTACCTCTATATACAGACTACTACTACCTCTATATACAGACTACTACTACCTCTATATACAGACTACTACTACCTCTATATACAGACTACTACTACCTCTATATACAGACTACTACTACCTCTATATACAGACTACTACTACCTCTATATACAGACTACTACTACCTCTATATACAGACTACTACTACCTCTATATACAGACTACTACTACATGTAGACTACTACTACCTCTATATACAGACTACTACTACCTCTATATACTATATGTAGATTACTACTACCTCTATATACTATATGTAGACTACTACTACCTCTATATACAGACTACTACTACCTCTATATACTATATGTAGACTACTACTACCTCTATATACTATATGTAGACTACTACTACCTCTATATACTATATGTAGACTACTACTACCTCTATATACTATATGTAGACTACTACTACCTCTATATACTATATGTAGACTACTACTACCTCTATATACTATATGTAGACTACTACTACCTCTATATACTATATGTAGACTACTACTACCTCTATATACTATATGTAGACTACTACTACCTGCAGACTATATACTATATGTAGACTACTACTACCTCTATATGTAGACTACTACTACCTCTATATACTATATGTAGACTATACTACAGACTACTATACTATATGCAGACTACTACTACCTCTATATGCAGACTACTACTACCTCTATATGCAGACTACTACTACCTCTATATGCAGACTACTACTACCTCTATATGCAGACTACTACTACCTCTATATGCAGACTACTACTACCTCTATATGCAGACTACTACTACCTCTATATGCAGACTACTACTACCTCTATATGCAGACTACTACTACCTCTATATACAGACTACTACTACCTCTATATACAGACTACTACTACCTCTATATACAGACTACTACTACCTCTATATACTATATGTAGACTACTACTACCTCTATATGCAGACTACTACTACCTCTATATACAGACTACTACTACCTCTATATACAGACTACTACTACCTCTATATACAGACTACTACTACCTCTATATACAGACTACTACTACCTCTATATACAGACTACTACTACCTCTATATACAGACTACTACTACATCTATATACAGACTACTACTACCTCTATATACAGACTACTACTACCTCTATATACAGACTACTACTACCTCTATATACAGACTACTACTACATGTAGATTACTACTACCGCTATATACAGACTACTACTACCTCTATATACTATATGTAGATTACTACTACCTCTATATACTATATGTAGACTACTACTACCTCTATATACAGACTACTACTACCTCTATATACTATATGTAGACTACTACTACCTCTATATACTATATGTAGACTACTACTACCTCTATATACTATATGTAGACTACTACTACCTCTATATACTATATGTAGACTACTACTATGTAGATGAATACAACTACTACTACATGTATACTAGATGTAGACTAATACTACATATATACTACTACATCTATATACTATATGTAGACAAATACTACTACTACAGAAATACACTACCGATTAAAGGTTTGGGGTCACTTAGAAATGTCCTTGTTTTGGAAAGAAAAGCACATTTTTGTCCATTTTTAAAATAACATCAAATTGATCAGAAATACAGTGTAGACATTGTTAATGTTGTAAATGACTGTTGTAGCTGGAAACGGCTGAGTTTTAATGGAATATCTACATAGGTGCACAGAGGCCCATTATCAGCAACCATCACTCTTGTGTTCCAATGGCACACTGTGTTACCTAATCCAAGATTTATAATTTTAAAAGGCTAATTTGTCATTGGATAAATGCAGAACACCCGCAAAACACCAGTCTCAACGTCAACAGTGAAGAGGCGACTCCGGGATGCTGGCCTTCTACGCAGAGTTGCAAAGAAAAAGACATATCTCAGACTGGCCAATAAAAATAAAAGATCAAGATGGGCAAAAGAACACAGACACTGGACAGAGGAACTCTGCCTAGAAGGCCAGCATCCCGGAGTCGCCTCTTCACTGTTGACGTTGAGACTGGACAAAGGAACTCTGCCTAGAAGGCCAGCTTCCCGGAGTCTCCTCTTCACTGTTGACGTTGAGACTGGACAAAGGAACTCTGCCTAGAAGGCCAGCATCCCGGAGTCGCCTCTTCACTGTTGACGTTGAGACTGGACAGAGGAACTCTGCCTAGAAGGCCAGCATCCCGGAGTCATACTCAACTAGTCCGAAGGCCAGTTTTATTCCTTCTTTAATCAGAACAACAGTTTTCAGCTGTGCTAACATAATTGCAAAAGGGTTTTCAAATTAATGATCAATTAGTCTTTTAAAATAATAAACTTGGATTAGGTAACACAATGTGCCATTGGAACACAATAGTGATGGTTGCTCATAATGGGCCTCTGTGCGTCTATGTAGATATTCCATTAAAATAACCTGCCCGTTTCCAGGTACAATAGTCAATTACAACATTAACAATGTCTACACTGTATTTCTGATCAATTTGATGTTATTTAAAAAAAATGGACAACAGAAAAACAACTTTCAAAAACAAGGACATTTCTAAATGACCCCAAACTTTTGAACAGTAGTGTACATACAGTCTACTTGGCAAATAAAGTTTACTCTGACCTGCTCTCTCTCCACGGCGTAAGCCTGCAGTTGCTGCTGGAGGAACATCACGTCCTGGCTGTGGCCCCCCAGGGAGACTCGAGCATGCAGTGCCTGGATCTCCAGGTCCTTGAGAGAAATACAAAATCGGTATCCTTCAATAAGACAAACTGTTACATCGACCTCAAAACATGGTTAAACTATACATTTGATATCATGGATGGCCCAAGTCCTTGTATCCATAGTAGGGTCCAGACGTTACATTCCTCCAGCCCCATCCCTCGGCTTTTTTTTAACGAAAACAGTTGTTTCAACTGCATATTGCCCTTTTAAAAAAAACGACATACCTTCTGCAAGAGCATCTGGGAGAGTTTCCCAATCTCCTCTCTGGAGACCACCAGTTGGGCCAGCTGTCTGGTCAGGTTTATGTTCTTCTCATTCAGCTGGCTGATTTCAGTCTCCTTCTCCTTGATGCCCTTCGGGTTTATTAGCAAGAAGGCCACAGTTGCTCAAGTCAAGTTCGATGGATGATGTCATTACATTTATTTTCATTTTTTTTGTTGTTGTTGTCATTTAACAGAAATCAGGTTATTTATTTGATTATTATTATAATATTAAATAATAAAATGCAGGAAATACCTTCACCAGACGGTTTATCTCCACCTTTGACAGGTCATGTTTCTCGTTGTCGTTCTCTCCGTTATTCAGGGACGACTGGGTCTTGTCTTCCTGTTGGAGGATGACCACTTCCTGTTCCTGGGAGGAGTGGGTGTGGCCGAGGTGATCTACTTCCTGCTGCAGGCGCCCAATCTCCTCGTCCTTGGCTTGGATCAGCCTATCGTAGTTCTCTCTGCTCTGCTCGTGGCGTTGGTGGGCCTGCTCCAACTCATTTTGCTGCGCCAGGAGAGACTGCTGGGAGGAGAGGAGGTGACCTCGCTGCTCCTCCACTCTCCTCTTCAGGGAGTGGCCCTCCTCCTCCAGTCCGTCTCTGGTGCTCTTCAGCTGGCTGATCTCATTCTCCAGTTCTGTGATTAACATTGTATGTAAATCTGAATGTGACTGTCGTCAATGAGGCAATTCCTTTCTGCAAGGCTATGAGACTGCGACTTAAAAAAATAAAAAAGTTTAAAGGTATTTTTCGCGACCCTTTGCGTGAGTTAAATTTTTAATTGTTCGCACTGAACATTCTACCTGGTCACCTGAATCAAAACTTCCTATTTTCTGGGGCGGATAAAACCATGAATTTGATTAAACAGTAAAAAGGCATTATTCTCGCTGTACTGAAAGTGTCTGCCCTACTGCTGTGCCCGGTGCGCTGGGACCGGCTGCTGTAATGACAGAGTCTTCTCACACCTCTCAGAAGTGCGTGAAAACTACTACTTTGGAAGCAATAAAATTGTCCAAATTAAAAAAGAGAGGACGGTCAACGCTTTCTTGTAGGTGTAATGTTTATTTCATTAACGCTCATTACCGAGCGCAAAACACACCTATTTAACAAAACAAGACATCTGATCTGACAGGGCTTTGAAATATGTAGCACGACGGCCATCACAAGTCAACTCGGCCACATTGCTACGTAATTTTTAAATTAGTATTTACATTTACTGTTAAATTAATACGTGGTGTTATATTTAAAAAGTTAACGACATAGCTAATGTGTTTTGAGTTTTTACTTCCTCAGGTGGTAAATTAGAACCAATCGAATTAGGCCTATATATAAAATGTTAGTGCATCGTACATAAAAGATGAAGGAAAATGAATCTCAATCGAACCCCCCAAAAAAAATCTAAATTCTGGAGCGCTATTTTGACAGTAAGATATAACAAAAACTTTTGCATAATGTTCAACCCAAAACTCATAACAATCATTGGATAATATATATATTTTAATCATGCATTCCTGTTTGGACTGTTAGATGTAACAACATATTTACTGAATATGATTCCACTAGTCTATTGCCCTTCCTAATATAGTATTGTGAACGACTTTATCATTACTTTATAAGATGACTCGTATAAAGTCAGCGCCAAGTCTTGGACCAAAAGGCTTCTCAAGAGTTTTTACCCCCAAGCCATAAGACTCCTGAACAGGTAATCAAAATGGCTACCCGGACAATCTACATTGTGTGCCTCCTCCCAACCCCTCTTTTACACTGCTGCTACTCTCTGTTTATCATATATGCATAGTCACTTTAACCATATCTACATGTACATATTACCTCAATCAGCCCACTAACCGGTTCCTGTGTATAGCCTCTCTACCGCGTGTAGCGCCTCTACCGCGTGTAGCGCCTCTACCGCGTGTAGCGCCTCTACCGCGTGTAGCGCCTCTACCGCGTGTAGCGCCTCTACCGCGTGTAGCGCCTCTACCGCGTGTAGCGCCTCTACCGCGTGTAGCGCCTCTACCGCGTGTAGCGCCTCTACCGCGTGTAGCGCCTCTACCGCGTGTAGCGCTACCTAGCGCCTCTACCGCGTGTAGCGCGCCTCTACCGCGTGTAGCGCCTCTACCGCGTGTAGCGCCTCTACCGCGTGTAGCGCCTCTACCGCGTGTAGCGCCTCTACCGCGTGTAGCGCCTCTAGCGCCTCTACCGTGTAGCGCCTCTACCGCGTGTAGCGCCTCTACCGCGTGTAGCGCCTCTACCGCGTGTAGCGCCTCTACCGCGTGTAGCGCCTCTACTGTTATTTTTCACTGTCATTTATTGTAGTTTATTTCTTTACATACCTATTTTTTACTTACAAATTGCACCATTGGTTAGGGCCTGTAAGCATTTCACTGCATTTCACTTGTTGTATTCGGCGCACGTGACGAATAAAGTTTGATTCGAAATGTATTTATTGTGTGACGGCTAGAAAGCTTTTGTGGGGTGTGACCCCAAATCATGGGCTGGTGCCACCAATGGAAAGCCTGGAGCCATAACAATATACACAGACGAAATCACATCATATTATAAACAACAGCAGAACAGCTAATTCTATTTACCTGTGATGATGTCCAGGGTGCGTGGCTCGGACAGGCCGGAGGGCTGGGGTCTGCTCTGCTGGTCCCTGAGGCGATCGATCTCCTCCTGATAGGGTGATCATCAGTTATTACACTTTTATTGCATTTTTCATTACATTAACGAATCATCTAAAAGTGCTTTTAAAGTGGTGTGGTGGTGGGGGGGGGGGACAATGCAATTTTAAAAACAAAAACAAATAACTAATGATTAGATGGACAATCATGACAAGCCGGGTAGATCAGTCACGACAGGCCGGGTAGATCAGTCACGACAGGCCGGGTAGATCAGTATTGGCAGGCCGGGTAGTTCAGTATTGGCAGGCCGGGTAGTTCAGTATTGGCAGGCCGGGTAGTTCAGTATTGGCAGGCCGGGTAGTTCAGTCACGACAGGCCGGGTAGATCAGTCACGACAGGCCGGGTAGATCAGTCACGACAGGCCGGGTAGATCAGTCACGACAGGCCGGGTAGATCAGTCACGACAGGCCGGGTAGATCAGTCACGACAGGCCGGGTAGATCAGTCACGACAGGCCGGGTAGTTCAGTATTGGCAGGCCGGGTAGTTCAGTATTGGCAGGCCGGGTAGTTCAGTATTGGCAGGCCGGGTAGATCAGTCATGACAGGCCGGGTAGATCAATCATGACAGGCCGGGTAGTTCAATCATGACAGGCCGGGTAGGTAGATCAGTCATGACAGGCCGGGTAGTTCAATCATGACAGGCCGGGTAGTTCAGTCATGACAGGCCGGGTAGGTAGATCAGTCATGACAGGCCGGGTAGTTCAGTCATGACAGGCCGGGTAGTTCAGTCATGACAGGCCGGGTAGTTCAGTCATGACAGGCCGGGTAGGTAGATCAGTCATGACAGGCCGGGTAGTTTAGTCATGACAGGCCGGGTAGGTAGATCAGTCATGACAGGCCGGGTAGATCAGTGAGAAGGGTAAGAGCGGAGTTGACGAACTTTAATTTCCCCGAGGGGAAAAGTAACTTAGGCACACAGTACGGTCTCAACGTGTACTCGTCACTATCCAAATAAACCATAATGAATAGCATAACAGATATATTGCACGTTACCCATGTCATACATATTGTAGACCTACCTTCAGGTGGCTGTTGTCTTCCTTCATGCCTCCCAGCTGCTTGTCCTTCTCCTCCAGAGCTCCTCTCAGGGTCTCAGCCTCCTGGGTGGCTGCCTGGACCCCGGCCTCCAGCTCCCTCTGGGTGGCGGCCATGTTGGCTCTCAGACTCTCCGTGAAGGAGTCCTTCTCCTGGAGATTCGCATTTAGAATTATTAAAAACATGTTGTTGTTTTTTTAAAGGTGCAATCTGCAATTCCTACATGCATTTTTTGGACTTGTAAATTAATGATACATAGGCATTGATTCTAAAAACTATATATATATATATTTATATATATATATATATAAAACTTATATATCTAACCCCATCGGAACGCAAACGTTTCAATCCATTGTTTGTAAACAACGTAATTGTAAACAAACGCTGTATACATATATACCAACACATGTTTACAATTATCATGTTGATCTTGTAGTCAGTCCTTGTCTCCATAGCTTGGTCTACGAATTATGAGAGTCGTAACATTTCGGGAGCCATATCTATCCTTAATACCCCCGAAAGGTGGCGGGCGTGACCGCTTCGTAGTCGTTTTAACTACAGATTGACCCTTTAAAATGTCAGAAAGGTCTGTCACAGAGTTAGATAAAAAGGACTCATGGATATATATAAACCCGTTATAAGACAAAAGACGAGTCCTCTATCTAACTCTATGGTAGGTCAGCTGACCTGGAGGAGGTCGGACAGCTGTTTCTGTCCGGCCACGGTGATGGATAACATCTCGTTGGTGTCTCTGTGGTCGGAGGACATCTGCTCCACGTCTCTTTTAAGCTGGGATATCTCCAGATCCTTCTCCTGATTCAGCCTCACCGTCCGCTCATGCTCCGTCTGCAAGCAATCAAATCAAACTGTGTTTATATAGCACTTTAAAAACAAAACATTTGGTTCAAAGTCAACGCTTAACAAATGAAATTAAAATAATAAACAAAGTGTGAAAGATAAAAACAACTTTCTAGAAAAATATGATAATGAAGACGGATAAATATGATAATGAAGCCAGATAAACATGATAATGAAGCCAGATAAATATGATAATGAAGCCAGATAAATATGATAATGAAGACAGATAAATATGATAATGAAGACAGATAAATATGATAATGAAGCCAGATAAATATGATAATGAAGCCAGATAAATATGATAATGAAGAGAGATAAATATGATAATGAAGTGAGATAAATATGATAATGTAGACACATAAACATGATAATGGAGACAAATAAATATGATAATGAAGACAGATAAATATTATAATGAAGCCAGATAAATATGATAATGAAGCCAGATAAATATGATAATGAAGCCAGATAAATATGATAATGAAGAGAGATAAATATGATAATGAAGACAGATAAATATGATAATGAAGAGCAGATAAATATGATAATGAAGATAGATACATTAAGATATTAATGAAGGCAGATAAATATGATAATTAAGAGATAAATGGCTGGATAATGAAGAAGATAAAGTGTCCTGGCTGATAATGATAAATGAAGATAAATCCTGGATGATGAAAAGAAGATAAATATGATAATGAAGAAATGAAGAACATGATGGCTGGTCTAATGATAAATGATGATAATGGTGTCCACGTAAACATGATAATGATAAATGAAGATACTAAATATGATAATGGTCTAATGATAAATGAAGATAATGCTGAGTCTAACATAAATATGATAATGTAGACAGATAAACATGATAATGAAGACAGATTAATATGAAATGAAGACAGATTAATATGAAATGAAGACAGATAAACATGATAATGAAGATAGATACATTAAGATATTAAGTGTCCTGGCTGGTCTAACAGCATCCTAATGATAAATGAAGATACTAAGTGTCCTGGCTGGTCTAATGATAAATGAAGATACTAAGTGTCCTGGCTGGTCTAATGATAAATGAAGATACTAAGTGTCCTGGCTGGTCTAATGATACATTAAGATACTAAGTGTCCTGGCTGGTCTAATGATAAATGAAGATACTAAGTGTCCTGGCTGGTCTAATGATAAATGAAGATACTAAGTGTCCTGGCTGGTCTAATGATAAATGAAGATACTAAGTGTCTTGGCTAGTCTAATGATAAATGAAGATACTAAGTGTCCTGGCTGGTCTAATGATACATTAAGATACTAAGTGTCCTGGCTGGTCTAATGATAAATGAAGATACTAAGTGTCCTGGCTGGTCTAATGATAAATGAAGATACTAAGTGTCCTGGCTGGTCTAATGATAAATGAAGATACTAAGTGTCCTGGCTGGTCTAATGATAAATGAAGATACTAAGTGTCCTGGCTGGTCTAATGATAAATGAAGATACTAAGTGTCCTGGCCGGTCTAACAGCATCCTAATGCAGCAGCCTCCGGCACACATGGGTCAAACTCCTTCCTCGGACGGCCGAGGGTCAGCGGATTATTGCCCCTCGTTCTTGATTGATGAAATAAGGTCACAAATGAGTTAGGAACTCCATTCACTTGGTTGTCTAGGTCCTAATTGAAAGGAACCCCCCCCCCTGCAGACACAAGTCCCTCTACGAAATGAGTTCGACACCCCTGGCATAGAATGTCCACTAACATAATCTCTCTTTGTACCTGTCCACTAACATAACCTCTCTCTGTACCTGTCCACTAACATAACCTCTCTCTGTACCTGTCCACTAACATAACCTCTCTCTGTACCTGTCCACTAACATAACCTCTCTCTGTACCTGTCCACTAACATAACCTCTCTCTGTACCTGTCCACTAACATAACCTCTCTCTGTACCTGTCCACTAACATAACCTCTCTCTGTACCTGTCCACTAACATAACCTCTCTCTGTACCTGTCCACTAACATAACCTCTCTCTGTACCTGCCCACTAACATAACCTCTCTCTGTACCTGTCCACTAACATAACCTCTCTCTGTACCTGTCCACTAACATAACCTCTCTCTGTACCTGTCCACTAACATAACCTCTCTCTGTACCTGTCCACTAACATAACCTCTCTCTGTACCTGCCCACTAACATAACCCTCTCTCTGTACCTGTCCACTAACATAACCTCTCTCTCTCTGTACCTGTCCACTAACATAACCTCTCTCTCTGTACCTGTCCACTAACATAACTCTCTCTCTCTGTACCTGTCCACTAACATAACCTCTCTCTCTCTGTACCTGTCCACTAACATAACCTCTCTCTGTACCTGCCCACTAACATAACCTCTCTCTGTACCTGCCCACTAACATAACCTCTCTCTGTACCTGCCCACTAACATAACCTCTCTCTGTACCTGTCCACTAACATAACCTCTCTCTCTCTGTACCTGTCCACTAACATAACCTCTCTCTCTGTACCTGCCCACTAACATAACCTCTCTCTGTACCTGCCCACTAACATAACCTCTCTCTGTACCTGCCCACTAACATAACCTCTCTCTGTACCTGCCCACTAACATAACCTCTCTCTGTACCTGCCCACCAACATAACCTCTCTCTGTACCTGTCCACTAACATAACTCTCTCTCTCTGTACCTGCCCACTAACATAACCTCTCTCTCTCTGTACCTGTCCACTAACATAACCTCTCTCTCTGTACCTGCCCACTAACATAACCTCTCTCTGTACCTGCCCACTAACATAACCTCTCTCTGTACCTGCCCACTAACATAACCTCTCTCTGTACCTGTCCACTAACATAACCTCTCTCTGTACCTGTCCACTAACATAACCTCTCTCTCTGTACCTGTCCACTAACATAACCTCTCTCTCTGTACCTGCCCACTAACATAACCTCTCTCTGTACCTGTCCACTAACATAACCTCTCTCTGTACCTGTCCACTAACATAACCTCTCTCTCTGTACCTGTCCACTAACATACCCTCTCTCTCTGTACCTGTCCACTAACATAACCTCTCTCTGTACCTGTCCACTAACATAACCTCTCTCTGTACCTGCCCACTAACATAACCTCTCTCTGTACCTGTCCACTAACATAACCTCTCTCTGTACCTGCCCACTAACATAACCTCTCTCTGTACCTGCCCACTAACATAACCTCTCTCTCTCTGTACCTGCCCACTAACATAACCTCTCTCTGTACCTGTCCACTAACATAACCTCTCCCTGTACCTGTCCACTAACATAACCTCTCTCTGTACCTGTCCACTAACATAACCTCTCTCTCTCTCTGTACCTGTCCACTAACATAACCTCTCTCTGTACCTGTCCACTAACATAACCTCTCCCTGTACCTGTCCACTAACATAACCTCTCTCTGTACCTGTCCACTAAAATAACCTCTCTCTGTACCTGCCCACTAACATAACCTCTCTCTGTACCTGCCCACTAACATAACCTCTCTCTGTACCTGCCCACTAACATAACCTCTCTCTGTACCTGTCCACTAACATAACCTCTCTCTGTACCTGTCCACTAACATAACCTCTCTGTTCAATAACATCAGAAAATAGCTTGAATATATCTAGAATAATTAAATGAAGATAGATTGATTAAAACAACAGTGGACCTGTAGTGCCGAGGCGTCCATGGAGCGAGCAGCGGTCAGCTCCTCGATGGTCTGCTGGTACTGCCTGGTCTGCTCCTGTAGGCCCTTCTCTGCCTGGCCCAGTTCCTCTTCCAGCTGGCTCTTCTCCAGCTTCAGAGCCTTGATACGAGTGTCCTTCTCCAGGACGGTCCTGGTGAGAGCAGCCTGAACCTCCCTGACCTGCCTGGCCAGCTCCTCTATCCTCCCCTGGGCCTGCTCAGCCTCCGTCTTCAGCCTCTGCTTCTCCATCTTCATCTCGTAGTCTTCTGACATCATCTTCTCCTGGGAGCTCCTCATCTCTGCCAGTTCTGTCCTGAGCTCCTTCAGCTGCTCTATGGACGCGCCGGATTCTCTCCCTCTCTCCCCAGCCTCACACAGCTCTGCCCGGGCAGCAGACAGCTGCTCCTCCCTCTCCTGTATGGTTCTCTGGAACTCCTGGGTCTCCCTGCGTGCCTCTTTGCCCATCTCTGTTGCCCGTCCAAGTTTGTCTCTCAGTTCCTTAACGGTGTCCTCCAGCTGCTGCTTGCCCATGTGTAGATCGTTGAGAGTGAAGGCACTGTGGCTCAGTTTCTCCTGCTGGGCCTTTAGCTCTTGCTGCAGCGCCACCCTCTGGTCGGCGGTGGTACTGAGCTCTGATTGGAGCCGAGCCACAACAGCTTCAGATTCCTTCAGCTGAACAGAGAGCTGCTCCTTCACCGAGATGACATGCTGTAACGTGGAGACGCAACACAATGAAACAGCATGTCCATAACCTTGTCTCAGTCGTGTTACTTTGCCGCGCATCTGACTAATATAAACTTTGGAGAAAGTTTTGTTTGTACGGCATACCACAAATGAGAGTGACAAACCATAATCTGATCACGTAAACCTAGTCTTTAAATAAATTCACAATGAAATGACCCATTTCCCTGTTCAAAAAAACACAAAAAAAAACAAGCAAACCCCACAGTGGAGTCTGTACAAATGCAAACCAGACCTGTGTAGCCTGCTGGTTCTGTCGGTCCAGTTCTTCCAGCTCGTTGAGGAGGGTATCTCGTTCCTCCTGGATGTCGCTCAACGACTGCTCGCTCTTCTCCAGCTCTGCCCTCAGCCCTGATAGCTGCTCTGTGGCGGATGGGGACGACTCCCCTCCATCAAGGCTGTCTGACTCCACTCTCTCCTCGGCCCTGGCAAGCCTCTCCTGTAGATTCCTCTGAGGAAGAAAAAATAAATATATAAAAATAAAATGGTCAACAATAATGAAATAGTTCAACTGAAAATAGCTCTCATCGAACAGCAAACGGTAATGTAGAAAACCCTTCTCAGGGCCCTCACCCTCTCTGAGGCAACTGATTACAATCTAACACTTTATTCCTATGTACCTATCTACCTCAATTATTGCATACTCCTGTTATCATTACTCATTGACTCAGTACTGGTACCCTGTGTGTAGAGCCTAGTTATCATTACTCATTACTCAGTACTGGTGTCCTGTGTATATAGCCTAGTTATCATTACTCAGTACTGGTACCCTGTGTGTAGAGCCTAGTTATCATTACTCAGTACTGGTACCCTGTGTATATAACCTAGTTATCATTACTCAGTACTGGTACCCTGTGTATATAGCCTAGTTATCATTACTCAGTACTGGTACCCTGTGTATATAACCTAGTTATCATTACTCAGTACTGGTACCCTGTGTATATAACCTAGTTATCATTGACTCAGTACTGGTACCCTGTGTATATAACCTAGTTATCATTACTCAGTACTGGTACCCTGTGTATATAGCCTAGTTATCATTACTCAGTACTGGTACCCTGTGTATATAGCCTAGTTATCATTACTCAGTACTGGTACCCTGTGTATATAGCCTAGTTATCATTACTCAGTACTGGTACCCAGTGTATATAACCTAGTTATCATTACTCAGTACTGGTACCCTGTGTATATAGCCTAGTTATCATTACTCATTACTCAGTACTGGTACCCTGTCTATATAACCTAGTTATCATTACTCATTACTCAGTACTGGTACCCTGTCTATATAACCTAGTTATCATTACTCATTACTCAGTACTGGTACCCTGTGTATATAACCTAGTTATCATTACTCAGTACTGGTACCCTGTGTATATAACCTAGTTATCGTTACTCAGTACTGGTACCCTGTGTATAGAGCCTAGTTATCATATATGGCCTAGTTATCATTCAGTACTGGTACCCTGTGTATATAACCTAGTTATCATTACTCAGTACTGGTACCCTGTGTATATAGCCTAGTTATCATTACTCAGTACTGGTACCCTGTGTATATAGCCTAGTTATCATTACTCAGTACTGGTACCCTGTGTATATAGCCTAGTTATCATTACTCAGTACTGGTACCCTGTGTATATAACCTAGTTATCATTACTCAGTACTGGTACCCTGTGTATATAGCCTAGTTATCATTACTCAGTACTGGTACCCTGTCTATATAGCCTAGTTATCATTACTCAGTACTGGTACCCTGTCTATATAGCCTAGTTATCATTACTCAGTACTGGTACCCTGTGTATATAGCCTAGTTATCATTACTCAGTACTGGTACTCTGTGTATATAGCCTAGTTATCATTATTCAGTACGGGTACCCTGTTTATATAACCTAGTTATCATTACTCAGTACTGGTACCCTGTGTGTAGAGCCTAGTTATCATTACTCAGTACTGGTACTCTGTGTATATAGCCTTGTTATCATTACTCAGTACTGGTACCCTGTGTATATCCACATATATATATACACATACACACACAAATATATATACCTATATACATACATATATACATACATTTATATATTTTTATTTTATTTAACTGTCTTGCCTAGTTACATAAAGGTTATGAACAAATTCTTATTTTACAATGATGACCATTAGCAAACAGAAATCAAGTCATATAAATCTTTAAGTTGTGTTAACTTGTATTAAAAAAAAAAATTAAAGTAATTTCCCAAGTGAAGTTTCCATTTGAGAGTAAACAAACACCCACCTTCTCCTTCCTCAACGTCCCGATGACGGTGTTGAGTTCTAGAATGTCAGCGTGTTCCACCTCCATCTTTGTTTCACTCTGTTCCAAACAATCAACACAATCATTTAAAGCAGGAACGATCACAGAATAAAACTACAGATTTCAACCACATTGTAAATACATTAACGTGAATCAGGATAGATACCTGAACACTCTTCAGCCTAGAGATCTCCTTCTCTGCACCTTGAAAAAAATGACCAAAAAAAGAAGTTGGGAGTTAACTTGAGCTTTTGACAAATAACTGAAACCCACTCAAGAGATAGAATCAATTCCTATTCATTTTAATTCAATCAGTAACCTGAACTGAAAATTTCAGTTAACCCTCACTATACTTTGTGTATATTTATATTGTATTATACATTTGCAAATGAGACCTAAGTCTCACAATATATCTTACCAGTTATAAATAAATGTTCAATCATTTTTGGGGGGAATAAATCCTGAGACTGTACCTGCGAGAGCATTCCTCAGCCCCTGTATCTCCTGGTCTAGCTGAGCCTTGTTCCGGGCTTTCCCCTCCTGTTCCTGGACACGTGACTGGAGCTCTGTGA
The DNA here is from genome assembly GCF_021184085.1 of Oncorhynchus gorbuscha. NCBI lineage: Eukaryota > Metazoa > Chordata > Actinopteri > Salmoniformes > Salmonidae > Oncorhynchus > Oncorhynchus gorbuscha. The sequence goes on along the minus strand of NC_060182.1, from coordinate 95,406,942 downwards.
CAGACGTCTGCAGCCGAGTGTAGTTCTGCAGCAGCTCAGCGTTCTCTGCCTGCGCCTCCTCTTTCTCCTGCTGCAGCGTGGCCTGTCTCTTCCCTGCCTCCTCCAGATTAGCTGTCAGCTCCTTCAGCTGCTCATCCTGCTTCTCGTTCAGCCTCTCCTTCGCTGCCTCCTGCAGGGACTGGATAGTGTGCTGGAGGTCTGAGAGCATGGAGGACTCCTGAAGAGCGTTGGCTGTGGCTGAACTAGAAGCTGGAAGGGTTTGGATACAGAGGGTAACACGTAAGGGAAACGTGTGAGAGTCTTAGGTCAGGGTGGAGAAATCAGTCACAGGTACAGTGCATTGGGAGAGTGTTGAGACTCTTCTCTTTATAGACATTTTGTTACGTTACAGCCTTATTCTAAAATGGATTAAATACATTTTTTTTTATCAATCTACACACAATACCCCATAGTGACATCACAATACCCCATAGTGACATCACAATACCCCATAGTGACATCACAATACCCCATAGTGACAAAGTAAAAACAGGTTGGGGAAGGGTACCAAAACATTTCTGTAGCATAGAAGGTCACCAAGAACAGACTGGCCTCCATGTTCTTAAATGGAAGAAGTTTGGAACCACTGATTCTTCCTAGAGCTGCCCGGCCAAACTGAGCAATCTGAGGAGAAGAGCCTTGGTCAGGGAGGTGACCGAGTACCCGGTGGTCACTCTGACTGAGCTCCAGAGTTCCTCTGGGGAGATGGGAGAATCTTCCAGAAGGACAACCATCTCTGCAGCACTCCACCAATCAGGCGTTTATGGTAGAGTGGCCAGATGGAAGCCACTTCTCAGTAAAAAGGCACATGACAGCCCACTTGGAGTTTGTCAAAAGGCACCTAAAGGACTCTCAGACCATGAGAAACAAGATTCTCTGGCCTGATGAAACAAAAATTGAACTCTTTGGCCTGAATGCTGGGGATGTTTTTCAGAGGCAGTGACTGGGAGACTAGTCAGGATCAAGGGAAAGATTAACAGAGCAAAGTACAGTGGTATCCTTAAAGAAAACCTGCTCCAGAGCACTCAGGAACTCAGACTGGGGTGAAGGTTCACCTTCCAACAGGACAACGACCCTCAGCACACAGCCAAGATAACGCAAGAGTTGCGTCGGGACAAGTCTCTGAATGTCAGTCTCTGAATGTCCTTGAGTGGCCCAGCCAGATCGAACATCTCTAAAGACCTGAAAATAGCTGTGCAGCGCCCCATCCAGCGCCCCATCCAACCTGACAGAGCTTGAGAGGATCTGCAGAGAAGAATGGGAGAAACTTCGCTCATCAACTTATCCCTGACCGCTGGCTACGTCCCTTCCGTCTTCAAGAGAGCGAGAGTTGCACCCCTTCTGAAAAAACCTACACTCGATCCCTCCGATGTTAACAACTACAGACCAGTATCCCTTCTTTCTTTTCTCTCCAAAACTCTTGAACGTGCCGTCCTTGGTCAGCTCTCCCGCTATCTCTCTCAGAATGACCTTCTTGATCCAAATCAGTCAGGTTTCAAGACTAGTCATTCAACTGAGACTGCTCTTCTCTGTATCACGGAGGCGCTCCGCACCGCTAAAGCTAACTCTCTCCTCTGCTCTCATCCTTCTAGACCTGTCGGCTGCCTTCGATACTGTGAACCATCAGATCCTCCTCTCCACCCTCTCCGAGTTGGGCATCTCTAAAGCCCACGCTGATTAGTCCTACCTGACAGGTCGCTCCCCCAGGTGGCGTGGCGAGAATCTGTCTCCTCACCACGCGCATCTCACCACTGGTGTCCCCCAGGGCTCTGTTCTAGGCCCTCTCCTATTCTCGCTATACACCAAGTCACTTGGCTCTGTCATAACCTCACATGGTCTCTCCTATCATTGTATTCACACAATTAATCTTCTCCTTTCCCCCTTCTGATGACCAGGTGGCGAATCGCATCTCTGCATGTCTGGCAGACATATCAGTGTGGATGACGGATCACCATCTCAAGCTGAACCGGCAAGACGGAGCTGCTCTTCCTCCCGGGAAGGACTGCCCGTTCCATGATCTCGCCATCACGGTTGACAACTCCATTTTGTCCTCCTCCCAGAGCGCTAAGAACCATGGCGTGATCCTGGACAACACCCTGTCGTTCTCAACTAACATCAAGGCGGTGGCCCGTTCCTGTAGGTTCATGCTCTACAACATCCGCAGAGTCGACCCTGCCTTCCTCCCAGTTCTGTCAGGCACTTGTCATCTCCGTCTGGATTCTGCTCCCTGTTGGCTGGGCTCCCTGCCTGTCCATTAAACCCCTACAACTCATCCCAGCCCGTCTAGTGTTCAACCTTCCCAAGTTCTCTCACGTCTCCCCGCTCATCCGCTGTCTCCACTGGCTTCCCGCATCCCTCAAGACCATGGTGCTTGTCCCTGTGAGGGGAACGGCACCTCAGTACCTCCAGGCTCTGATCAGGCAGTACACCCTAAGGTCCCTGTCATCCACCTCTGGCCCTCGTCTCCCTCCACTGAGGAAGTACAGTTCCCGCTCAGCCCAGTCAAAACTGTCCCTGTCCCCAATGGTGGAACAAACTCCCTCACGACGCCAGGACCTCCCAGTCGGAGACACCTGAAACCCCACCTCTTTAAGGAATACTTAGGATAGGATAAAGTAATCCTTCTCACCCCCCCCTCCCTATTGTAAAGTGGCTGTTCCACTGGATGTCATAAGGTGAATGCACCAATTTTAAGTCCCCTCCCAGTCTGTCCCTGACTTAAATGTAAATGTAAACTCCCAAAATACAGTCTGTAGCATCATACCCTCCCTCCCAGGCTGTCCCTGCCAAAGGTACTTCAACAAAGTACTGAGTAAAGGATCTGAATACTTGTGTGATATTTCAGTCTGTCCCTGTTCCTCCCAGTCTGTCCCTGTTCCTCCCAGTCTGTCCCTGTTCCTCCCAGTCTGTCCCTGTTCCTCCCAGTCTGTCCCTGTTCCTCCCAGTCTGTCCCTGTCCCTGTTCCTCCCAGTCTGTCCCTGTCCCTGTTCCTCCCAGTCTGCCCCTGTCCCTGTTCCTCCCAGTCTGTCCCTGTTCCTCCCAGTCTGTCCCTGTTCCTCCCAGTCTGTCCCTGTTCCTCCCAGTCTGTCCCTGTTCCTCCCAGTCTGTCCCTGTTCCTCCCAGTCTGTCCCTGTCCCTGTTCCTCCCAGTCTGTCCCTGTCCCTGTTCCTCCCAGTCTGCCCCTGTTCCTGTTCCTCCCAGTCTGTCCCTGTTCCTGTTCCTCCCTCCCAGTCTGTCCCTGTTCCTCCCTCCCAGTCTGTCCCTGTCCCTGTTCCTCCCAGTCTGTCCCTGTTCCTCCCAGTCTGTCCCTGTCCCTGTTCCTCCCAGTCTGTCCCTGTTCCTCCCTCCCAGTCTGTCCCTGTCCCTGTCCCTGTTCCTCCCAGTCTGTCCCTGTTCCTCCCTCCCAGTCTGTCCCTGTCCCTGTTCCTCCCAGTCTGTCCCTGTTCCTCCCAGTCTGTCCCTGTCCCTGTTCCTCCCAGTCTGTCCCTGTCCCTGTTCCTCCCAGTCTGTCCCTGTCCCTGTTCCTCCCAGTCTGTCCCTGTTCCTCCCTCCCAGTCTGTCCCTGTCCCTGTTCCTCCCTCCCAGTCTGTCCCTGTCCCTGTTCCTCCCAATCTGTCCCTGTCCCTGTTCCTCCCAGTCTGTCCCTGTTCCTCCCTCCCAGTCTGTCCCTGTTCCTCCCTCCCAGTCTGTCCCTGTTCCTCCCTCCCAGTCTGTCCCTGTTCCTCCCTCCCAGTCTGTCCCTGTTCCTCCCTCCCAGTCTGTCCCTGTTCCTCCCTCCCAGTCTGTCCCTGTTCCTCCCTCCCAGTCTGTCCCTGTTCCTCCCTCCCAGTCTGTCCCTGTTCCTCCCTCCCAGTCTGTCCCTGTTCCTCCCTCCCAGTCTGTCCCTGTTCCTCCCTCCCAGTCTGTCCCTGTTCCTCCCAGTCTGTCCCTGTTCCTCCCTCCCAGTCTGTCCCTGTTCCTCCCTCCCAGTCTGTCCCTGTTCCTCCCTCCCAGTCTGTCCCTGTTCCTCCCTCCCAGTCTGTCCCTGTTCCTCCCTCCCAGTCTGTCCCTGTTCCTCCCTCCCAGTCTGTCCCTGTTCCTCCCTCCCAGTCTGTCCCTGTTCCTCCCAGTCTGTCCCTGTTCCTCCCAGTCTGTCCCTGTTCCTCCCAGTCTGTCCCTGTTCCTCCCAGTCTGTCCCTGTTCCTCCCAGTCTGTCCCTGTTCCTCCCAGTCTGTCCCTGTTCCTCCCAGTCTGTCCCTGTCCCTGTTCCTCCCAGTCTGTCCCTGTTCCTGTTCCTCCCAGTCTGTCCCTGTTCCTCCCTCACCGGCCTGTCCCTGTTCCTCCCTCACCGGCCTGTCCCTGTTCCTCCCTCCCAGTCTGTCCCTGTTCCTCCCTCCCAGTCTGTCCCTGTTCCTCCCTCCCAGTCTGTCCCTGTTCCTCCCTCCCAGTCTGTCCCTGTTCCTCCCTCCCAGTCTGTCCCTGTTCCTCCCTCCCAGTCTGTCCCTGTTCCTCCCTCCCAGTCTGTCCCTGTTCCTCCCTCCCAGTCTGTCCCTGTTCCTCCCTCCCAGTCTGTCCCTGTTCCTCCCTCCCAGTCTGTCCCTGTTCCTCCCTCCCAGTCTGTCCCTGTTCCTCACCTCCAGTCTGTTCCTCCTCCTCTCCTCCAGTCTGTTTCTGTTCCTCCAGCTCCTCTATCCTCTCCTCGTACTCTGCCAGCTCGTCCCGGTGGCGCCGGATGACGTCGGCCATCTTCTGTCTCTGAGCGTCCTGCAGCGCTGCTAACTCATGCTGGTGCTCATCTACCTCACGACCCATCTCCTCACGCAGCTCCTGTTGCAGTAGAATAGAATCATATAGAATGTTCCACAGAAAGAGGAATAGAGACGGTCAGTCTCTCTTAGTCCAAGCAGGGTATAAAACAATATTTTTTTAACATTTGATTCATAAAGCCCTTTTTACATAAACAGTTGGCAAAATAGGTCTACATCAGGGCTCTTCAACCCTGTTCCTGGAGAGACACCCTCCAGTAGGTTTTAACTCCAACCCTGTTCCTGGAGAGACACCCTCCAGTAGGTTTTAACTCCAACCCTGTTCCTGGAGAGACACCCTCCAGTAGGTTTTAACTCCAACCCTGTTCCTGGAGAGACACCCTCCAGTAGGTTTTAACTCCAACCCTGTTCCTGGAGAGACACCCTCCAGTAGGTTTTAACTCCAACCCTGTTCCTGGAGAGACACCCTCCAGTAGGTTAACTCCAACCCTGTTCCTGGAGAGACACCCTCCAGTAGGTTAACTCCAACCCTGTTCCTGGAGAGCCCACCCTCCTGTAAGTTTTAACTCCAACCCTGTTCCTGGAGAGACACCCTCCTGTAGGTTTTAACGCCAACCCTGTTCCTGGAGAGACACCCTCCAGTAGGTTTTTAACTCCAACCCTGTTCCTGGAGAGCTCACCCTCCAGTAGGTTTTAACTCCAACCCTGTTCCTGGAGAGCTCACCCTCCAGTAGGTTTTAACTCCAACCCTGTTCCTGGAGAGCCCACCCTCCAGTAGGTTTTAACTCCAACCCTGTTCCTGGAGAGAAACCCTCCTGTAGGTTTTCACTCCAACCCTGTTCCTGGAGAGAAACCCTCCTGTAGGTTTTCACTCCAACCCTGTTCCTGGAGAGAAACCCTCCTGTAGGTTTTCACTCCAACCCTGTTCCTGGAGAGATACCCATCCTGTTAGTTTTCACTCAAACCCTAATCTAGCGGTACCTAATCTAGCAGTACCTGATCTGAGGGTATCTCTCCGGGAACAGAGTTGGAGTGAAAACCTACAGGAGGGTTGCTCTCCAGGAACAGGGTTGGAGAGCCCTGTTTTACAGTAACCCAGCCTAGACTCCCAAGGAGAAAGCACATGCAAACTCCCACCTTGATGATCCTCTGAAGCTTCAGGACTTCTCCCTGGTCACCGTTCCCTGCCCCTGGGGCTACGGATGCCTGAAAAAGAAATAGAAATATCAGAATTAAGATATGATTCCATCCCTCAATTAACAAAATGTGGGTTTTTACGTGTATATATTACTAGAGAATAAACCTCTGAATTTCTTCATACCAAGGATTTATTTTTTTAATAGGAATTTGACACGAACCTTTAGAATCCGTACAGTAAAACGGTAATAGATCAAATGTGTTATAGTGGAGGTAATGAACGACGTTGTAAATAAATAAACACCCTACCTGAGACAAGCGTCTCCAATGGGAGACCTCAGCCTCCAGCCTCATCACCTCCGTAGACAGACGGTTAATCTCCTGCTGGGACCAGATCACGTCGCCGAAGTCCATCTCGTCGCTGCCATGGAAACCCTGGTGGTGGTGGGGGGCCCCCAGGGGGCGGGACATGTAAGAGGAAGAGGTGGTGGTGGTGGTGGAGGAGGCGGTGGTGACAGGAAGTACGGCAGAGTCGGAAGTAGCTGATTGAGCAGAGCGCTGTAGTTTCTGAACCTCTTCCTGTAGTCCACTCTGACGGGCTTTCAGGTGACTGATCTCCACCTGGACAGGTGACACGAAGACACAGTTTAGAAGTAGCGCGGACACATCCAGTAACTTGCAGGTTTAAAGGTACAAAAAAATAGTAATGTCAGATAGATACCGGTACGTTGTGAAACGCTCCCTCGGAAAAACTGTAGCTATCTATCCATATTCCAAGAGGAGGACATTTTCACATTTCATTGAGTAATATAATAATAATAATAATATAGTTCTATGTATCAGACCGTACATCTTTCTGTTGCATCATGGTCCTGTACTCAGCTGACTGCTGTTTATTCTGGATCTCTGAGGCCTCCAGCTTCTCCTCCAGCTCGGCATGGATCCTCTTTAAACGCACGTACTGAAACAAGATGAAAAGAAAAATAATTTAAGTCCTCCTCCAGTCTCCCTTTTCACCTCATTTAAATATTGATTTAAATAACTGATAAATAGGTGGTCCGGGTATAACATGACATAGGGGGGGTGGGGTCCTCTTTTGTTCCCCAAGCGAGGGTGGGGCTGATATCCCAAATTACCATCAGACCTACTATTTGAAGTTTGAAGTTGTCAACAAAAATATATACTATTTTGCCAAAACTATATATTTTTTTACCCTTAAAAACCCTCATAGTGTAACACAGAGAAACAGGAGTGTACATAACCAACTATCAGACTCCAATAAACACACATGGAATCTGTTACAAATATATACTTTTAAATATATACTTTTGGGACTGCGGTCACAAACACTTTTAAATCTAGTCCTGGATTTCAAAGCGTAACTCAACGGAGAATCTGAATTAAAATAGTTTTTTTAGTCCAGGATTAGGCTTTAAAAATGTTGTGTGTTGGAAACGCGTCTCCTATCATGGTAAGAACCCTCGTACCTCAGCCTCCACTTGCTCGTGCTTAGAACTGGACACCAGCAGCTCAGTGGAAGCATCTGAAAGGAAAGAGAGACCGTGGAATATAACAATTGGACTACCAATCACAGCCATGCATCCTCCAAAATAAGATTTGCTAAACCAATCAAGTTTTAGTTCAACACTTTATTTGTACTGGGTGTGTCTTCTCCTAATATACAGGGTTGTTGTTAGCCAGTAATTGTGTCTTCTCCTAATATACAGGGTTGTTGTTAGCCAGTAATTGTGTCTTCTCCTAATATACAGGGTTGTTGTTAGCCAGTAATTGTACCTTCTCCTAATATACAGGGTTGTTGTTAGCCAGTAATTGTACCTTCTCCTAATATACAGGGTTGTTGTTAGCCAGTAATTGTATCTTCTCCTAATATACAGGGTTGTTGTTAGCCAGTAATTGTGTCTTCTCCTAATATACAGGGTTGTTGTTAGCCAGTAATTGTATCTTCTACTAATATACAGGGTTGTTGTTAGCCAGTAATTGTATCTTCTCCTAATATACAGGGTTGTTGTTAGCCAGTAATTGTGTCTTCTAATATACAGGGTTGTTGTTAGCCAGTAATTGTGTCTTCTCCTAATATACAGGGTTGTTGTTAGCCAGTAATTGTATCTTCTCCTAATATACAGGGTTGTTGTTAGCCAGTAATTGTGTCTTCTCCTAATATACAGGGTTGTTGTTAGCCAGTAATTGTGTCTTCTCCTAATATACAGGGTTGTTGTTAGCCAGTAATTGTGTCTTCTCCTAATATACAGGGTTGTTGTTAGCCAGTAATTGTGTCTTCTCCTAATATACAGGGTTGTTGTTAGCCAGTAATTGTGTCTTCTCCTAATATACAGGGTTGTTGTTAGCCAGTAATTGTGTCTTCTCCTAATATACAGGGTTGTTGTTAGCCAGTAATTGTATCTTCTCCTAATATACAGGGTTGTTGTTAGCCAGTAATTGTGTCTTCTCCTAATATACAGGGTTGTTGTTAGCCAGTAATTGTGTCTTCTCCTAATATACAGGGTTGTTGTTAGCCAGTAATTGTGTCTTCTCCTAATATACAGGGTTGTTGTTAGCCAGTAATTGTGTCTTCTCCTAATATACAGGGTTGTTGTTAGCCAGTAATTGTGTCTTCTCCTAATATACAGGGTTGTTGTTAGCCAGTAATTGTGTCTTCTCCTAATATACAGGGTTGTTGTTAGCCAGTAATTGTGTCTTCTCTAATATACAGGGTTGTTGTTAGCCAGTAATTGTACTAATATACAGGGTTGTTGTTAGCCAGTAATTGTGTCTTCTCCTAATATACAGGGTTGTTGTTAGCCAGTAATTGTGTCTTCTCCTAATATACAGGGTTGTTGTTAGCCAGTAATTGTGTCTTCTCCTAATATACAGGGTTGTTGTTAGCCAGTAATTGTGTCTTCTCCTAATATACAGGGTTGTTGTTAGCCAGTAATTGTGTCTTCTCCTAATATACAGGGTTGTTGTTAGCCAGTAATTGTGTCTTCTCCTAATATACAGGGTTGTTGTTAGCCAGTAATTGTGTCTTCTCCTAATATACAGGGTTGTTGTTAGCCAGTAATTGTATCTTCTCCTAATATACAGGGTTGTTGTTAGCCAGTAATTGTGTCTTCTCCTAATATACAGGGTTGTTGTTAGCCAGTAATTGTGTCTTCTCCTAATATACAGGGTTGTTGTTAGCCAGTAATTGTGTCTTCTCCTAATATACAGGGTTGTTGTTAGCCAGTCTTCTCCTAATATACAGGGTTGTTGTTAGCCAGTAATTGTATCTTCTCTTAATATACAGGGTTGTTGTTAGCCAGTAATTGTGTCTTCTCCTAATATACAGGGTTGTTGTTAGCCAGTAATTGTGTCTTCTCCTAATATACAGGGTTGTTGTTAGCCAGTAATTGTATCTTCTCCTAATATACAGGGTTGTTGTTAGCCAGTAATTGTGTCTTCTCCTAATATACAGGGTTGTTGTTAGCCAGTAATTGTGTCTTCTCCTAATATACAGGGTTGTTGTTAGCCAGTAATTGTGTCTTCTCCTAATATACAGGGTTGTTGTTAGCCAGTAATTGTGTCTCCTAATATACAGGGTTGTTGGGTGTCTTCTCCTAATATACAGGGTTGTTGTTAGCCAGTAATTGTGTCTTCTCCTAATATACAGGGTTGTTGTTAGCCAGTAATTGTGTCTTCTCCTAATATACAGGGTTGTTGTTAGCCAGTAATTGTGTCTTCTCCTAATATACAGGGTTGTTGTTAGCCAGTAATTGTGTCTTCTCCTAATATACAGGGTTGTTGTTAGCCAGTAATTGTGTCTTCTCCTAATATACAGGGTTGTTGTTAGCCAGTAATTGTGTCTTCTCCTAATATACAGGGTTGTTGTTAGCCAGTAATTGTGTCTTCTCCTAATATACAGGGTTGTTGTTTAATTGTATCTTCTCCTAATATACAGGGTTGTTGTTAGCCAGTAATTGTATCTTCTCCTAATATACAGGGTTGTTGTTAGCCAGTAATTGTATCTTCTCCTAATATACAGGGTTGTTGTTAGCCAGTAATTGTATCTTCTCCTAATATACAGGGTTGTTGTTAGCCAGTAATTGTATCTTCTCCTAATATACAGGGTTGTTGTTAGCCAGTAATTGTATCTTCTCCTAATATACAGGGTTGTTGTTAGCCAGTAATTGTATCTTCTCCTAATATACAGGGTTGTTGTTAGCCAGTAATTGTATCTTCTCCTAATATACAGGGTTGTTGTTAGCCAGTAATTGTATCTTCTGTCTTAATATACAGGGTTGTTGTTAGCCAGTAATTGTATCTTCTGTCTTAATATACAGGGTTGTTGTTAGCCAGTAATTGTATCTTCTGTCTTAATATACAGGGTTGTTGTTAGCCAGTAATTGTATCTTCTCCTAATATACAGGGTTGTTGTTAGCCAGTAATTGTGTCTTCTCCTAATATACAGGGTTGTTGTTAGCCAGTAATTGTATCTTCTCCTAATATACAGGGTTGTTGTTAGCCAGTAATTGTATCTTCTCCTAATATACAGAGTTGTTGTTAGCCAGTAATTGTATCTTCTCCTAATATACAGGGTTGTTGTTAGCCAGTAATTGTATCTTCTCCTAATATACAGGGTTGTTGTTAGCCAGTAATTGTATCTTCTCCTAATATACAGGGTTGTTGTTAGCCAGTAATTGTATCTTCTCCTAATATACAGGGTTGTTGTTAGCCAGTAATTGTATCTTCTGTCTTAATATACAGGGTTGTTGTTAGCCAGTAATTGTATCTTCTCCTAATATACAGGGTTGTTGTTAGCCAGTAATTGTGTCTTCTCCTAATATACAGGGTTGTTGTTAGCCAGTAATTGTATCTTCTCCTAATATACAGAGTTGTTGTTAGCCAGTAATTGTATCTTCTCCTAATATACAGAGTTGTTGTTAGCCAGTAATTGTATCTTCTCCTAATATACAGGGTTGTTGTTAGCCAGTAATTGTATCTTCTCCTAATATACAGGGTTGTTGTTAGCCAGTAATTGTATCTTCTCCTAATATACAGGGTTGTTGTTAGCCAGTAATTGTATCTTCTCCTAATATACAGGGTTGTTGTTAGCCAGTAATTGTATCTTCTGTCTTAATATACAGGGTTGTTGTTATCTTCTGTCTTAATATACAGGGTTGTTGTTAGCCAGTAATTGTATCTTCTCCTAATATACAGGGTTGTTGTTAGCCAGTAATTGTATCTTCTCCTAATATACAGGGTTGTTGTTAGCCAGTAATTGTATCTTCTCCTAATATACAGGGTTGTTGTTAGCCAGTAATTGTACCTACTGTCCTAATATACAGGGTTGTTGTTAGCTAGTAATTGTACCTACTGTCCTAATATACAGGGTTGTTGTTAGCTAGTAATTGTACCTACTGTCCTAATATACAGGGTTGTTGTTAGCCAGTAATTGTATCTTCTGTCCTAATATACAGGGTTGCTGTTAGCTAGTAATTGTACCTACTGTCCTAATATACAGGGTTGTTGTTAGCCAGTAATTGTACCTTCTGTCCTAATATACAGGGTTGTTGTTAGCCAGTAATTGTACCTTCTGTCCTAATATACAGGGTTGCTGTTAGCTAGTAATTGTACCTACTGTCCTAATATACAGGGTTGTTGTTAGCCAGTAATTGTATCTTCTCCTAATATACAGGGTTGTTGTTAGCCAGTAATTGTATCTTCTGTCCTAATATACAGGGTTGTTGTTAGCCAGTAATTGTACCTTCTGTCTTAATATACAGGGTTGTTGTTAGCCAGTAATTGTACCTACTGTCTTAATATACAGGGTTGTTGTTAGCCAGTAATTGTACCTACTGTCTTAATATACAGGGTTGTTGTTAGCCAGTAATTGTACCTACTGTCCTAATATACAGGGTTGTTGTTAGCCAGTAATTGTGTCTTCTCCTAATATACAGGGTTGTTGTTAGCCAGTAATTGTACCTTCTGTCCTAATATACAGGGTTGCTGTTTGCCAGTAATTGTACCTACTGTCCTAATATACAGGGTTGTTGTTAGCCAGTAATTGTACCTTCTGTCCTAATATACAGGGTTGCTGTTAGCTAGTAATTGTACCTACTGTCCTAATATACAGGGTTGTTGTTAGCCAGTAATTGTACCTTCTGTCCTAATATACAGGGTTGCTGTTAGCTAGTAATTGTACCTACTGTCCTAATATACAGGGTTGTTGTTAGCCAGTAATTGTATCTTCTCCTAATATACAGGGTTGTTGTTAGCCAGTAATTGTATCTTCTCCTAATATACAGGGTTGTTGTTAGCCAGTAATTGTATCTTCTGTCCTAATATACAGGGTTGCTGTTAGCCAGTAATTGTACCTTCTGTCCTAATATACAGGGTTGCTGTTAGCCAGTAATTGTACCTTCTGTCCTAATATACAGGGTTGTTGTTAGCCAGTAATTGTATCTTCTCCTAATATACAGGGTTGTTGTTAGCCAGTAATTGTACCTTCTGTCCTAATATACAGGGTTGTTGTTAGCCAGTAATTGTACCTACTGTCTTAATATACAGGGTTGTTGTTAGCCAGTAATTGTACCTACTGTCTTAATATACAGGGTTGTTGTTAGCCAGTAATTGTACCTACTGTCTTAATATACAGGGTTGTTGTTAGCCAGTAATTGTACCTACTGTCCTAATATACAGGGTTGTTGTTAGCCAGTAATTGTACCTCTGTCTAATATACAGGGTTGTTGTTAGCCAGTAATTGTACCTTCTGTCCTAATATACAGGGTTGTTGTTAGCCAGTAATTGTACCTACTGTCTAATATACAGGGTTGTTGTTAGCCAGTAATTGTACCTACTGTCCTAATATACAGGGTTGTTGTTAGCCAGTAATTGTACCTACTGTCCTAATATACAGGGTTGTTGTTAGCCAGTAATTGTACCTTCTGTCCTAATATACAGGGTTGTTGTTAGCCAGTAATTGTACCTTCTGTCCTAATATACAGGGTTGTTGTTAGCCAGTAATTGTATCTTCTGTCCTAATATACAGGGTTGTTGTTAGCCAGTAATTGTATCTTCTGTCTTAATATACAGGGTTGTTGTTAGCCAGTAATTGTATCTTCTGTCTTAATATACAGGGTTGTTGTTAGCCAGTAATTGTACCTACTGTCTTAATATACAGGGTTGTTGTTAGCCAGTAATTGTATCTTCTGTCTTAATATACAGGGTTGTTGTTAGCCAGTAATCGTATCTTCTGTCTTAATATACAGGGTTGTTGTTAGCCAGTAATTGTATCTTCTGTCTTAATATACAGGGTTGTTGTTAGCCAGTAATTGTACCTTCTGTCTTAATATACAGGGTTGTTGTTAGCCAGTAATTGTATCTTTGTCTTAATATACAGGGTTGTTGTTAGCCAGTAATTGTATCTTCTGTCTTAATATACAGGGTTGTTGTTAGCCAGTAATTGTATCTTCTGTCTTAATATACAGGGTTGTTGTTAGCCAGTTAGCCAGTAATGTATCTTCTGTCTTAATATACAGGGTTGTTGTTAGCCAGTAATTGTATCTTCTGTCTTAATATACAGGGTTGTTGTTAGCCAGTAATTGTATCTTCTGTCTTAATATACAGGGTTGTTGTTAGCCAGTAATTGTATCTTCTGTCTTAATATACAGGGTTGTTGTTAGCCAGTAATTGTATCTTCTGTCTTAATATACAGGGTTGTTGGCCAGTAATTGTACCTACTGTCTTAATATACAGGGTTGTTGTTAGCCAGTAATTGTATCTTCTGTCTTAATATACAGGGTTGTTGTTAGCCAGTAATTGTACCTACTGTCTTAATATACAGGGTTGTTGTTAGCCAGTAATTGTACCTACTGTCTTAATATACAGGGTTGTTGTTAGCCAGTAATTGTATCTTCTGTCGTAATATACAGGGTTGTTGTTAGCCAGTAATTGTATCTTCTGTCTTAATATACAGGGTTGTTGTTAGCAAGTAATTGTACCTACTGTCTTAATATACAGGGTTGTTGTTAGCCAGTAATCGTATCTTCTGTCTTAATATACAGGGTTGTTGTTAGCCAGTAATCGTACCTTCTGTCTTAATATACAGGGTTGTTGTTAGCCAGTAATCGTATCTTCTGTCTTAATATACAGGGTTGTTGTTAGCCAGTAATTGTACCTACTGTCTTAATATACAGGGTTGCTGTTCGCCAGTAATTGTATCTTCTGTCTTAATATACAGGGTTGTTGTTAGCCAGTAATTGTACCTACTGTCTTAATATACAGGGTTGTTGTTAGCCAGTAATCGTATCTTCTGTCTTAATATACAGGGTTGTTGTTAGCCAGTAATCGTATCTTCTGTCTTAATATACAGGGTTGTTGTTAGCCAGTAATTGTATCTTCTGTCTTAATATACAGGGTTGTTGTTAGCCAGTAATTGTATCTTCTGTCTTAATATACAGGGTTGTTGTTAGCCAGTAATTGTATCTTCTGTCTTAATATACAGGGTTGTTGTTAGCCAGTAATTGTATCTTCTGTCTTAATATACAGGGTTGTTGTTCGCCAGTAATTGTACCTACTGTCTTAATATACAGGGTTGCTGTTCGCCAGTAATTGTATCTTCTGTCTTAATATACAGGGTTGTTGTTAGCCAGTAATTGTACCTACTGTCTTAATATACAGGGTTGTTGTTAGCCAGTAATTGTACCTACTGTCTTAATATACAGGGTTGTTGTTAGCCAGTAATTGTATCTTCTGTCGTAATATACAGGGTTGTTGTTAGCCAGTAATTGTATCTTCTGTCTTAATATACAGGGTTGTTGTTAGCCGGTAATTGTACCTACTGTCTTAATATACAGGGTTGTTGTTAGCCGGTAATTGTACCTACTGTCCTAATATACAGGGTTGTTGTTAGCCAGTAATTGTCGGTTTTTGGCCGATTAAAAAAAATGAATAGCCGATAAATGTTTATTTTACCTTTATTTTACTAGGCAAGTCAGTTAAGAACAAATTCTTATTTTCAATGACGGCCTAGGAACAGTGGGTTAACTGCCTGTTCTGAGGCAGAACGACAGATTTGTACCTTGTCAGCTCGGGGGTTTGGACTTGCAACCTTTCGGTTACTAGTCCAACGCTCTAACCACTAGGCTACCCTGCCGCCTCTACACTCTAACCACTAGGCTACCCTGCCGCCTCTACACTCTAACCACTAGGCTACCCTGCCGCCTCTACACTCTAACCACTAGGCTACCCTGCCGCCTCTACACTCTAACCACTAGGCTACCCTGCCGCCTCTACACTCTAACCACTAGGCTACCCTGCCGCCTCTACACTCTAACCACTAGGCTACCCTGCCGCCTCTACACTCTAACCACTAGGCTACCCAAAATTGTCCGGGAGAATGTTTTCAATGACAGAAATATCAGTCGATGTAAACACAGTCATGGTTATCGGTCTATAGGTTAATTAGCAAAACAGTTTGGAATTAAATAGTGGCGTGTATTTCCGTTAGTCGGCATGTGCCCCAGTATCTGTACTTTAGAGACGCTGACTGATGTTTAGGGCCATGGCACTCCTACAGGACTCCAGTGTCCAGTGTGGGGGGGAAGGAGCCCAGCCCCTTCCCCCCCACACCCGTAGCTCTACCCAAGGCCCCGCCCCTAGGCCCCACACCTGTGCATCTACCCTAGGACGCACCCCTACCCCCCACTCCTGTGCCTCTACCCTAGGACCCACCCCCACTCCTGTTCCTCTACCCTAGGCCCCGCCCCTACCCCCCCCCACACCTGTTCCTGGACCCCGCCCCTACCCCTCCCACGCCTGTTCCTGTACCCTAGGACCCTCCCCTTCCCCCACACCTGTTCCCACTTCCTAATAAACTCTCCTCTACCCTAGGCCCCCCACCTGTTCCTCTACCCTAGGCCCCAGCCCCTTCCTCCCCCACCTGTGCTTCTCCTCTACCCCCCCCTCTCTACCTTCTTCACCCCTTTTATTCCCCATATAATCTGCGTATAATCTGCATATAATCTGCGTATAATCTGCATATAATCTGCATGCTCCTTCCTATTTACCAGGCGCCGGTTTTCAGACAGTGACAGAATGTTGGTGTTTTAACGATCTTTCCCACAACGGCCCGAAGATGTAACATGCAGAGAGAACGGTCACTAAGTGCGTTGTGTGTCTTGTGTGTCTATCTTGACAGGCTCGATGGAAAAGGGAACGCTGCTCTCAGATCAGATTTCTCCATTCAAATATTTTCTTATCATTATAATTATTTCCCCAATACTGACGACGGACCAGCTCCTAGAGAGATATTACCATATGGAAGCAGCTTATTCTAATGCTTACCCAATGAAAATTCCCCAAATCCCTAGCTTGGCAACATCATTACACACATGTTAGGCTACACATCATGAAATATATTGAGACAAATTACAGACAGTAGCCTACAAGCAGCAAAAACAGGACTCAATTGATTGAACATGAAATGGATTTCAATATGGATTGAAATAAGCCTATAGACTACTGTTTATTTTAATTCAGTCATTTCGGGTTTTCATTTGAAGCATCATTTTACATGGTCACTTGTTTGTAACAATTGCAAAAAAGACATTTGGCAACTTTGTATTTGTAGTCAACTTTGTCCTGAAGCGATCGGTGTCACAGAGAGATGGATAAACCATGTGATTCTGTGTTAAGGGGAGATCTTTTTTGTATAACATGACACGGGGGGGGGGGGGGGGGGGGAGCCTCCAACGATACACTTCGCTGTTCTTCAAGTGGTCTGAGGCAGGCGTTAAATTACAAGCTTTGTTCAAGTGCAACTTTAATAACAATGGTTTTGGGACACAGCTCGGAGATTTAACAATTGCTCCTGCAAAAAGGTTCTAACGATTAACCTGGTGTTAAAATGCTTTAGGGAAAACGGAGCCCGGTTCAGTTTATTCATTGTGATGGGCGGCCCTATCCTTCCTCCTTCCACTGTGCGTGATATGATGATACAAGTGCCCTTTTGTTATGATTTTGTCAGTTGTTCTACATTGCATATCCGTGCCCTCAGTTGGTAATGATGATAAAACTCAGTCTTCTACGTTTGTAGTTGAGGTACGTTATCAACTACAAAAGCCGAAGAAAAAAAACACACGCACGTCCAGGTCATTTCCTCAGGTGCTGGAGATGTAGGCAAACTCATGGAAAACACCGCAATATTGTATGTGTATGTTACTGTAAATATTGTATGTGTATGTTACTGTAAATATTGTATGTGTATTATAAGATGTTACTGTAAATATTGTATGTGCATGTTACTGTAAATATTGTATGTGCATGTTACTGTAAATATTGTATGTGTATGTTACTGTAAATATTGTATGTGTATGTTACTGTAAATATTGTATGTGTATGTTACTGTAAA
Organism: Oncorhynchus gorbuscha; assembly: GCF_021184085.1. Taxonomy (NCBI): domain Eukaryota; kingdom Metazoa; phylum Chordata; class Actinopteri; order Salmoniformes; family Salmonidae; genus Oncorhynchus; species Oncorhynchus gorbuscha. Next base: position 95,389,614 of record NC_060182.1, on the reverse strand, counting down.
TATTGTATGTGTATGTTACTGTAAATATTGTATGTGTATGTTACTGTAAATATTGTATGTGTATTATAAAATATTACAGTGTATTACTGTAAATATTGTATGTGCATGTTACTGTAAATATTGTATGTGCATGTTACTGTACATATTGTATGTGTATTATAAGATATTACTGTACATATTGTATGTGCATGTTACTGTAAATATTGTATGTGCATGTTACTGTAAATATTGTATGTGCATGTTACTGTAAATATTGTATGTGCATGTTACTGTAAATATTGTATGTGCATGTTACTGTAAATATTGTATGTGCATGTTACTGTAAATATTGTATGTGTATGTTACTGTAAATATTGTATGTGTATGTTACTGTAAATATTGTATGTGTATGTTACTGTAAATATTGTATGTGTATTATAAAATATTACAGTGTAATACTGTAAATATTGTATGTGTATGTTACTGTAAATATTGTATGTGTATTATAAAATATTAGTGTATTACTGTAAATATTGTATGTGCATGTTACTGTAAATATTGTATGTGCATGTTACTGTAAATATTGTATGTGCATGTTACTGTAAATATTGTATGTGTATTATAAAATATTACATGTGTAATATAAAATATTACAGTGTAATACTGTAAATATTGTATGTGTATGTTACTGTAAATATTGTATGTGTATGTTACTGTAAATATTGTATGTATGTTACTGTAAATATTGTATGTGTATGTTACTGTAAATATTGTATGTGTATGTTACTGTAAATATTGTATGTGTATGTTACTGTAAATATTGTATGTGTATGTTACTGTAAATATGGATCATAGACCCATCTGATCCCCATAGTCACCTGTCTCTACTCTGTCAAGTCTGCACCTTTATGTGACATGTTCCTAATATATATATATATATTTTATATTTGAGATCTATTCTAGACCCCCTCATCTTAACACATCCTTCCTGGCTACCTAGAGGCCTTACAAGCCAGAACTCCTAACCTCATCCTGTTGCAACAGTCCTGAACCTAGATTAAATTCCCATTAGACAGCTCTGCAAGGGTTATAAAATGTGAAAAATACGTTAATTACTCACCAAATATGGATTTTCACTGAGCAACTATCTTCATTTACAGATGTCACAGGCGGGAAATCCTGATATAATATTGATTTCTGTGCTTTAAAAAAAAAATAGGCTACTGCCATTCTGAGGGAATCTGATATTGTCTGGAAGGTGATGAGGTATTTTATCTATCCGGCAGCTATGAGGCACTACCGGGGTTGACAACTACATGTGACACATATAAAGAGATCTGCTTAAACTGTTTCACAGGACAAAGCAGCATTCTAAAGGCAAACAAACATGCCTTCACCGGCACTCTTCTACACGAACCCCACAAACAAAATAGATTTTCTAACTAAATCCTACAATTCAAAACATATTTTCAGTCCAATTAGTCTAGTTCTCAATAGTTAATATGTTTATTTAATACAACAACAAAAAAAGTACTGTCGGCTGTGTGTTAATTTCAGAAGTGAAACAGCCCTCCAAGAGTTACTGACATGAGTCATGCGGAATCTTGCTTTGCGTACAGTATGTGTCGGTTGGAACGTAGTGATCAAAGTTCTCTGTGGTTCCTGTCCGTCTGTCCGTCTGTCTGTCAAGCATTGTTTACTTCTGACAACAGTAGTCTTTCTGGTCAAAGTAAGTGGATTAGTGAAAGCCCCCCACACACTAAAGTATGGAGACAGAAATGTATTATATAAATATAAATGATATATACAGTACGAGTCAAAATTAGGGACACACCTCATTCAAGAGTTTCTTTATTTTTACTATTTTTTTCCATTTGTAGAATAATAGTGAAGATATCAAAACTCTGAAATAACACATATGGAATCATGTAGTAACCAAAAAAAGTGTAAAAACAAATCAAAATATATTTTATATTTGAGATTCTTCAAATAGCCACCCTTTGCCTTGATGACAGCTTTGCACAATCTTGGCATTCTCTCAACCAGCATCATGAGGTGGTCACCTGGAATGCATTTCAATTAACAGGTGTGCCTTGTTAAAAGTGAATTTGTGAAATTTCTTTCCTCCTTAATGCGTTTGAGGCAATCAGTTGTGTTGTGACACGGTAGGGGTGGTATACAGAAGATAGGGCTATTTGGTAAAAGACCAAGTCCACATTATGGCAAGAACAGCTCAAATAAGCAAAGAGAAACGACAGACCATCATTACTTTAAGACATGAAGGTCCGTCAATACGGAACATTTTAAGAACTTTTAAAGTTTCTTCAAGTGCAGTTGCAAAAACCATCAAGCGCTATGATGAAACAGGCTCTCATGAGGACCGCCCCAGAAATGGAAGACCCAGAGTTATCTTTGCTGCAGAGGATAAGTTCATTAGAGTCACCAGCCTCAGAAATTGCAGCCCAAATAAATGCTTCAGAGTTCAAGTAACAGACACATCTCAACATCAACTGTTCAGAGGAGACTGTGTGAATCAGGCCTTCATGGTCGAATTTCTGCAAAGAAACCACTACTAAAGGCCACCAATAAGAAGAAGAGACTTGCTTGGGCCAAGAAACACGAACAATGGACATTAGACTAGTGGAAATTTGTCCTTTGGTCTGGAGTCCAAATTTAAGATTTTTGGTTCCAACCACCGTGTCTTTGTGAGACGCCGTGTGGGTGAACAGATGATCTCCGCATTTGTATTTCCCACCGTGAAGCATGGAGGAGGAGGTGTTATGGTTCGGTCGTCACTTTAAATAAGAATGTGTTCTTAACTGACTTGCCTAGTTCAATAAAGGTTCAATAAAATAAATAAAAATGGTGTGATGGTGCTTTGCTGGTAATACTGTCTGTGATTTATTTAGAATTCATGGCACACTTAACAAGCATGGCTACCACAGCATTCTGCAGCAATACGGCATCCCATCTGGTTTGGCCTTAGTGGGACTATCATTTGTTTTTCAACAGGACAATGACCTGACACACCTCCAGGATGTGCAAGGGCTATTTGAAGAAGGAGAGTGGTGGAGTGCTGCATCAGATGACCTGGCCAACACAATCACCAGACCTCAAACCAAATAAGATGGTTTGGGATGAGTTGGACCGCAGAGTGAAGGAAAAGTAGCCAACAAGTCCACAGCACATGTGGGAACTCCTTCAAGACTGTTGGAAAAGCATTCCAGGTGAAGCTGGTTGAGAGAATGCCAAGAGTGTGCAAAGCTGTCATCAAGGCAAAGACTGGCTACTTTGAAGAATCTAAAACATAAAATATATTTGTATTTGTTTAACACTTTTTTGGTTACTACATGACTCCATGTGTGTTACTTCATAGTGTTGATGCCTTAACTATTATTCTACAATGTAGAAAATAGTAAAAATAAAGAAAAACTTTTGACCGTAAGTGTATACATACATAAATACATACATGCATACATACACACATACATACATAAGAAATCAAATGCTATTCGCATGTTATAATGTTTAACTCTAACAGGATGCATTTTCTCCATTAAACGTTTACATTGATGCTGATATGTTATGGTCATATTGCAATCTGATCATAGCTCAAATAGAAAGCTATCCTGATCCGGTTTACTGTAGTCCGGTTATAGAATAACCAACCAGCAACATGTCCTGTAGCGCAGTGGTTCTCAAACCTCTCCCAGACGTTTCACAATTGTGTAGTAGCCCTGAACGTGCTCACCTAAGAACTGAAACAGCTCAGTTAAATAGCTTCTAGCTATTAGTTTCCTGCTGACCTGAGTGTCCTGCTGGCTGTGAGGTACCTCCTGTACAGTTGAAAGCACAATTGATAGCTTCTGGTTTTACTCACCTCCAACTTCTTCAACTCCTTCCAGAAGCATATCTTTGGTGAAGGTTGATATTTGTCCGGTGAATGAGGAGAGGCTTCCCCCGACCTGGCCGAGAGACTGGCCCAGGCCGGAGCCCAGTCCACCCAGCCACGATGACATCTTTGAGAATAACTAACGTTAGCTAGTAAGCTAGCGAAACAATAACAAAAAGGCCCAACACTGGCTAGGCTAGCTAGTTAGCTGGTACGGTGGCGATCAACTTCGACCCTACCTTCATACAATTCAGCACTTCTTAAAACTAGCTTTGTCACCTTTGTGAAGTTGTCAATTTGGTAGAGTGAAACTGGTTGTCAAGCTAGCTACAGTAGTTGGCCGGACAGCTAGTTAGCTGGTATGCTAACGTAGACTTGCTAGCTGAATGTGTCACTCACTTGCAGTCAAATTGATCCCGTGGATTTACGAATCTAAACAAACTTCGACAACAGATCATCCGCGTAACATTAATGAGAAGATTATCCGGTCTATTATATCAGTTGTCTTTATCGTGTATGTATATACCGGTTCAGATAAAGTACTAGGTCTGCCATCTCAGCTCGGTGCTGTGTTGTCACAGACAGAGCTTGACGTGGACAGCCGCAACACGGAATCATGGGACGTTGGAAGAACATAACAGATAGAACGAGACAGATATTTCACCGGATGTTATAAATGTGAAGCATCCGCTTGGCGTTTCCACTCGTGACCAAATATGGTAGTGAGTAGGAAGCCCAGTGGCCCGGCAGTGGGGAGATTAATGGAAGGAGATGGATTTTGGGACGACATTCTGCACATTTCCTCGTCAATTAAACATTTGATCTCATTAAAATTTTCTGTTGCCAAAACTAGAATCTGTTTTGAACAGAGTGGACTTAGTTATTATTATTATTATTTTAAATTGCATTGTTTAGGAGTGCAAGCGTGAACTTCAGAGTAGGCGTTCCCTAATGGAAATATGCAGATACATGCTATAACAGGTAAATAGGATCTCGCTAGCTCGTTCTTGGCTCTGCTCACCTCCTTGCTTGTTCTGCAAACTATGACTCATTTATTCCTATTGGAAACGACAGGCTGTGGTCTATCTTGGTTGAGTTATACAAATATTTGATTATACTTGGGCTGCATTCAAGACTGCAATGTTCTTCTGCAATGTTCTTCTTCGATGAGGTTTAACGGCGGTTGGCATCCAATAAATGTTGCATTACCGCCACCTACCTGGCTGGGAGTACAACTCCCTTACACGTTGCTTGAAAAATAAATAAATAATCACATACTCTACCATCTAACTAACACCACCCTACTCCACTATTTAAATATATTTAGTCCTACTTCAGGCCAACAACCTGAAAGGACGGGACACCACCACTTCACACCCTGTAACTCTTCTGATGTCAAGTCTCGCACACCCAAATACTGCTCTGTAGCTGCCACCACAACCTCTGATCCAGAGGGGTTGGGTTAAATGCAGAAGACACATTTCAGATGAACACATTCAGTTGGACAACTGACTAGGTATCCCCCTTTCCCAACCTCCATTTTCTGCAACTTACGTTCCATCCCTGCAGTACTGTTGATAGCAATTGCTATAAATGCTATAAATGCTATGAATCCAATCTTACTGAAGCATATATCACTTGTTGGTTTATCGCTCTGTTCTGTGTTCTGGTACAGATCTACTAGTCACACCCCTCCTCTCAGGATCCCTCCCTCTGTTCTGGTACAGATCTACTACACCACTCCTCTCAGGATCCCTCCCTCTGTTATGGTACAGATCTACTAGTCACACCTCTCCTCTCAGGATCCCTCCCTCTGTTCTGGTACAGATCTACTACACCACTCCTCAATTCCAAAACTACTGTCTTATACACAGTGTAAGGGGATAAAGAATATGTACATAAGGATATATGAATGAGTGATGGTACAGAGCAGCATAGGCAAGATACAGTAGATGGTGTCGAGTACAGTATATACATATGAGATGGGTATGTAAACAAAGTGGCATAGTTAAAGTGGCTAGTGATACATGTATTACATAAGGATGCAGTCGATGATATAGAGTACAGTATATACGTATGCATATGAGATGAATAATGTAGGGTAAGTAACATTATATAAGGTAGCATTGTTTAAAGTGGCTAGTGATATATTTACATCATTTCCCATCAATTCCCATTATTAAAGTGGCTGGAGTTGAGTCAGTGTCAGTGTGTTGGCAGCAGCCACTCAATGTTAGTGGTGGCTGTTTAACAGTCTGATGGCCTTGAGATAGAAGCTGTTTTTCAGTCTCTCGGTCCCAGCTTTGATGCACCTGTACTGACCTCGCCTTCTGGATGGTAGCGGGGTGAACAGGCAGTGGCTCGGGTGGTTGTTGTCCTTGATGATCTTTATGGCCTTCCTGTAACATCGGGTGGTGTAGGTGTCCTGGAGAGCAGGTAGTTTGCCCCCGGTGATGCGTTGTGCAGACCTCACTACCCTCTGGAGAGCCTTACGGTTGAGGGCGGAGCAGTTGCCGTACCAGGTGGTGATACAGCCCGCCAGGATGCTCTCGATTGTGCATCTGTAGAAGTTTGTGAGTGCTTTTGGTGACAAGCCGAATTTCTTCAGCCTCCTGAGGTTGAAGAGGCGCTGCTGCGCCTTCTTCACGATGCTGTCTGTGTGAGTGGACCAATTCAGTTTGTCTGTGATGTGTATGCCGAGGAACTTAAAACTTGCTACCCTCTCCACTACTGTTCCATCGATGTGGATAGGGGGGTGTTCCCTCTGCTGTTTCCTGAAGTCCACAATCATCAATCATCAATTCAAAATACAGATCAACAATTTACATTGTTACATCATACAAAACAGAACGCAGGTATTAACAAGAAAATACTAAAACATACTCTGACTTTAAAAAAACATTGTTTTTTTTAGAGAATAGTATTTATTTGTAGAATAAGTAGTAAAGTCAGTTCCTTCCTGCTACTCTCAGTTCCTTCCTGCTACTCTCTGCTTCTTCCTGCTACTCTCTGTTTCTTTCTGCTACTCTCTGTTCCTTCCTGCTACTCTCTGTTCCTTCCTGCTACTCTCTGTTTCTTCCTGCTACTCTCTGCTTCTTCCTGCTACTCTCTGTTTCTTTCTGCTACTCTCTGTTCCTTCCTGCTACTCTCTGTTCCTTCCTGCTACTCTCTGTTCCTTCCTGCTACTCTCTGTTTCTTCCTGCTACTCTCTGTTCCTTCCTGCTACTCTCTGTTCCTTCCTGCTACTCTCTGTTTCTTCCTGCTACTCTCTGTTCCTTCCTGCTACTCTCTGTTCCTTCCTGCTACTCTCTGTTTCTTCCTGCTACTCTCAGTTCCTTCCTGCTACTCTCTGTTTCTTCCTGCTACTCTCAGTTCCTTCCTGCTACTCTCTGTTTCTTCCTGCTACTCTCTGTTTCTTCCTGCTACTCTCAGTTCCTTCCTGCTACTCTCTGTTTCTTCCTGCTACTCTCTGTTTCTTCCTGCTACTCTCAGTTCCTTCCTGCTACTCTCTGTTTCTTCCTGCTACTCTCTGTTTCTTCCTGCTACTCTCTGTTTCTTCCTGCTCTTTCCTGTTCTTTTCGTCTCTCCCTCAATCTCTCCTATTATCATTTTTTGTTTGTTTTTGCAGCTGTAGAAGTTGGCCAGCTGAATCATCCCATTCTGCTTGGTGACAAACTCCTACAGGCTGCTTATGGAGCTGTCTTATCTGGTCCTGGGGGATCTCTCCATCCAGGTGGGCCAGGTAAGTGTACAGCCCTACGAACGAATCAAAGGGGATCCTCTCTCCGCTCCACCCTCCTCATTCCCTGTCAGGATCTCACACACATACCTCAGGGTTCTGATGATGGTCCCTCCCAGAGCGCTGCAGCCCAGAGCGCTGCAGCCCAGAGCGCTGCTGCCCAGAGCGAAGAACTGCATCCAGTGGATGTTGACATTGAAGTTCCCCAGGGCCAGCAGAGTGTCTTCTTTGGACAGGGCAGAGTGTCTCCTTTGGACAGGGCAGAGTGTCTCCTTTGGACAGGGCAGAGTGTCCAGCTGCTCTGAGGGAAGACACAGACACTTCCGCTTCTGCTGCATCTCCTCTTCACTGATCGTCTCCTTAAGGGCCAGCTGTTAGTGTAGGACCTTCAGCAGGCCTGGTGTCAATCCGGTATCAGTCTTCTGTGTGGCAACGGGCATCTCCAGCCTATCTTTGGCCGGGCAGAGTGTCTCCTTTGGACAGGGCAGAGTGTCTCCTTTGGACAGGGCAGGGCAGAGTGTCTCCTTTAAACAGGGCAGAGTGTCTCCTTTGGACAGGGCAGAGTGTCACCTTTGGACAGGGCAGGGCAGAGTGTCTCCTTTGGACAGGGCAGAGTGTCTCCTTTGGACAGGGCAGAGTGTCACCTTTGGCCGGGCAGAGTGTCTCCTTTGGCCGGGCAGAGTGTCTCCTTTGGCCGGGCAGAGTGTCTCCTTTAAACAAGGCAGATAGTCTCCTTTGGACAGGGCAGAGTGTCTCCTTTGGACAGCGCAGAGTGTCTCCTTTGGACAGGGCAGAGTGTCTCCTTTGGACAGGGCAGAGTGTCTCCTTTGGACAGGGCAGAGTGTCTCCTTTGGACAGCGCAGAGTGTCTCCTTTGGACAGCGCAGAGTGTCTCCTTTGGACAGGGCAGAGTGTCTCCTTTGGACAGGGCAGAGTGTCTCCTTTGGACAGGGCAGAGTGTCTCCTTTAAACAGGGCAGAGTGTCTCCTTTGGACAGGGCAGAGTGTCACCTTTGGACAGGGCAGGGCAGAGTGTCTCCTTTGGACAGGGCAGAGTGTCTCCTTTGGACAGGGCAGAGTGTCACCTTTGGCCGGGCAGAGTGTCTCCTTTGGCCGGGCAGAGTGTCTCCTTTGGCCGGGCAGAGTGTCTCCTTTAAACAAGGCAGATAGTCTCCTTTGGACAGGGCAGAGTGTCTCCTTTGGACAGCGCAGAGTGTCTCCTTTGGACAGCGCAGAGTGTCTCCTTTGGACAGGGCAGAGTGTCTCCTTTGGACAGGGCAGAGTGTCTCCTTTGGACAGCGCAGAGTGTCTCCTTTGGACAGCGCAGAGTGTCTCCTTTGGACAGGGCAGAGTGTCTCCTTTGGACAGGGCAGAGTGTCTCCTTTGGACAGGGCAGAGTGTCTCCTTTGGACAGGGCAGAGTGTCTCCTTTGGACAGCGCAGAGTGTCTGACAACACTAGCCTGATGAGGTCCATTCTCTGTCTCCACCAATGAGGTCCCTGATAACACTAGCCTGATGAGGTCCATTCTCTGTCTCCACCGATACGGTCCCTGATAACACTAGCCTGATGAGGTCCATTCTCTGTCTCCACCAATGAGGTCCCTGATAAGACTAGCTTGATGAGGTCCATTCTCTGTCTCCACCGATGTGGTCCCTGATAACACTAGACTGATGAGGTCCGTCTCTTTACAACCTAGCACTGCACGTGATCCAGTGTCAATATAAAAAGTCCAACATGTCACTTCCCGATTCACCACCCTAACCAGTCAGTCTGCCTGATTCACCACCCTTACCAGTCAGTCTGCCCGATTCACCACCCTTACCAGTCAGTCTGCCCGATTCACCACCCTAACCAGTCAGTCTGCCTGATTCACCACCCTAACCAGTCAGTCTGCCCGATTCACAACCCTAACCAGTCAGTCTGTCCGATTCACCACCCTAACCAGTCAGTCTGCCCGATTCACCACCCTAACCAGTCAGTCTGCCCCTGGCTCCGATTCACCACAGCGACCAGTCAGTCTGCCCCCGGGTCCGATTCACCACCCTAACCAGTCAGTCTGCCCCTAGCTCCGATTCACCACCCTAACCAGTCAGTCTGCGCCTGGCTCAGATTCACCACCCGAACCAGTCAGTCTGCCCGATTCACCACCCTAACCAGTCAGTCTGCCCGATTCACCACCCTAACCAGTCAGTCTGCCCGATTCACCACCCTTACCAGTCAGTCTGCCCGATTCACCACCCTAACCAGTCAGTCTGCCCGATTCACCACAGGAACCAGTCAGTCTGCCCCCGGCTCCGATTCACCACCCTAACCAGTCAGTCTGCCCCTGGCTCCGATTCTCCACCCTAACCAGTCAGTCTGCCCCTGGCTCCGATTCACCACCCTAACCAATCAGTCTGCCCGATTCACCACAGTAACCAGTCAGTCTGCCTCTGGCTCCGATTCACCACAGTAACCAGTCAGTCTGCCTCTGGCTCCGATTCACCACAGTAACCAGTCAGTCTGCCTCTGGCTCCGATTCACCACAGTAACCAGTCAGTCTGCCTCTGGCTCCATTTCACCACAGTAACCAGTCAGTCTGCCCCTGGCTCTGATTCACCACCCAAACCAGTCAGTCTGCCCCCGGCTCCGATTCACCACCCTAACCAGTCAGTCTGCCCCCGGCTCCGATTCACCACAGTAACCAGTCAGTCTCTCCTTCAGAGGACCTGTCAGCTCCACACCCTGTTAGAGACTACCCCATCCTCTCCTTCAGAGGACCTGTCAGCTCCACACCCTGTTAGAGATTACCCCATCCTCTCCTGTCTCCTTCAGAGGACCTGTCAACTCCACACCCTGTTAGAGACGACCCCATCCTCTCCTTCAGAGGACCTGTCCTCTCCTCTCTCCTTCAGAGGACCTGTCCTCTCCTGTCTCCTTCAGAGGACCTGTCCTCTCCTGTCTCCTTCAGAGGACCTGTCCTCTCCTGTCTCCTTCAGAGGACCTGTCCTCTCCTCTCTCCTTCAGAGGACCTGTCCTCTCCTCTCTCCTTCAGAGGACCTGTCCTCTCCTGTCTCCTTCAGAGGACCTGTCCTCTCCTGTCTCCTTCAGAGGACCTGTCCTCTTCTCTCTCCTTCAGAGGACCTGTCCTCTCCTGTCTCCTTCAGAGGACCTGTCCTCTCCTGTCTCCTTCAGAGGACCTGTCCTCTCCTCTCTCCTTCAGATGACCTGTCCTCTCCTCTCTCCTTCAGAGAACCTGTCCTCTCCCCTCTCCTTCAGAGGACCTGTCCTCTCCTGTCTCCTTCAGAGGACCTGTCCTTGCCTCTCTCCTTCAGAGGACATGTCCTCTCCTGTCCCCTTCAGAGGACCTGTCCTCTCCTCTCTCCTTCAGATGACCTGTCCTCTCCTCTCTCCTTCCGAGGACCTGTCCTCTCCTCTCCTCCTTCAGAGGACCTGTCCTCTCCTGTCTCCTTCAGAGGACCTGTCCTCTCCTGTCTCCTGTCTCCTTCAGAGAACCTGTCCTCTCCTGTCTTCTTCAGAGAACATGTCCTCTCCTGTCTCCTTCAGAGAACATGTCCTCTCCTGTCTCCTTCAGAGGACCTGTCCTCTCCTGTCTCCTTCAGAGGACCAGTCCTCTCCTGTCTCCTTCAGAGGACCCGTCCTCTCCTGTCTCCTTCAGAGGACCCGTCCTCTCCTGTCTCCTTCAGAGGACCTGTCCTCTCCTGTCTCCTTCAGAGGACCCGTCCTCTCCTGTCTCCTTCAGAGGACCTGTCCTCTCCTCTCTCCTTCAGAGGACCCGTCCTCTCCTGTCTCCTTCAGAGGACCTGTCCTCTCCTGTCTCCTTCAGAGGACCCGTCCTCTCCTGTCTCCTTCAGAGGACCTGTCCTCTCCTGTCTCCTTCAGAGGACCTGTCCTCTCCTGTCTCCTTCAGAGGACCAGTCCTCTCCTCTCTCCTTCAGAGGACCCGTCCTCTCCTGTCTCCTTCAGAGGACCCGTCCTCTCCTGTCTCCTTCAGAGGACCCGTCCGTAATCACATAATAGAGTATTAGACTGTAGGATGTAATCACATAATAGAGTACTAGACTGTAGGATGTAATCACATAATAGAGTACTAGACTGTAGGATGTAATCACATAATAGAGTACTAGACTGTAGGATGTAATCAAATAATAGAGTATTAGACTGTAGGATGTAATCACATAATAGAGTACTAGACTGTAGGATGTAATCACATAATAGAGTACTAGACTGTAGGATGTAATCACATAATAGAGTACTAGACTGTAGGATGTAATCACATAATAGAGTACTAGACTGTAGGATGTAATCACATAATAGAGTACTAGACTGTAGGATGTAATCACATAATAGAGTACTAGACTGTAGGATGTAATCACATAATAGTGTACTACACTTTAGGATGTAATCACATAATATAGTACTAATCACGTAATAGTGTACTACACTGGAATAAATGTCTGGGGCTGTTTTTCATGGTTCGGGCCCCTTAGTTCCAGTGAAGGGAAACCTTAATGCATAACATACAATGACATTCTAGACAATTCTGTGCTTCCAACTTTGTAGCAACAGTTTTGGGGAAGGCCCTTTCCTGTTTCAGCATGACAATGCCCCCGTGCACAAAGCGAGGTCTGTACAGAAATGGTTTGTCGAGATTGGTGTGGAAGAACTTGACTGGCCTGCACAGAGCCCTGACCTCAACCCCATCAAAGACCTTTGGAATTAATTGTTATGCAGACTGCAAGCCAGGCCTAATCGAACAACATCAATGTCCGACCTCACTAATGCTCTTTTCCAAACATTACTTTTCTGGGCCTGCCTTCTCTTTATTTTCAACTCTGCATTTCGCAGCTTTTCTATTATTGAATTCATCTCCGACATTGCCACTTTAGCGTCCGTGGATCGATGTTAATTTCTTCTTCCCATTTGGCGAGTGTCGTATTTGGAGTGTTTACAGTTTGGCTCTAAAGCTTATGCACCATTGCCAGATAACCTAAAATAGTTAAAGAAAAACCTCAATGTAGGCTACAGATATAAAATGCACAATAATTATTCATAGGTGGATTTTTTAAAGGTATAGTTTTGTCTTTATTCAACCCGCCATGTCATCCACACAATATTACTGGCCCTAAATCCGCCCGCCCCTGCTAATCGGCGAGTTATGAGTCAATCCGCACATCACTACGGAACACTATCATTCAACACACCTCATCTGCAGTAAAATCTCGTACATCTCTGCAGCTGCCACCACAACATCTATATTCTGTGATTTAGGTTCCATTTCTGCGGTACAGTTGATAACCATGACTATGAAGCCAAGTTTACTGAAACACGTGATCTCCAGCGAACAAAACAGTATACCGCACCACGCAAATCTTTCAATTGACATATTTTCGCATCATTTCATACTGTACTAATTGAGTTTTACTCATATAAAGTTGAGGGGGGGGGAAAAAAAAAAGGTAGATTTACTTATTTTATTCTTAAAAAAAAAAAAATGTTACTCTGCGGTAATCTTCAATTCAATTCAAGGGCTTTATTGGCATGGGAAACATGTCGGCTTCAATTCAAGGAAATGCATGTGACTCTGGAACGCGCCCATTTGGTTCCACCCGGTGACGTCATAATTCGGGGCGTGTGCAGACTGTGCATTTCCCTTCGGGAGTTTTCGTACAGTAATTTTTAATCTCAACCTTGGTACATTCTTTTTTTTTTGTGTCTAACTTTAGGATTTGTTGAAAGACGTCCCTCTTTTTTTTTTTTGTTTGTCGAGGTAACGTTGAATAATCTAGCTACCGTACTTTTAAAACATGTCTTGATTGTACTTTGATCGTTGAACATTATAAATATGTCTAATCAGCTAGCTAGCTAGTGTTTGCTAGCTAGTTAACTATGTAAGTGTACATCGAGCCACTAGCTTCTAGCTTTCTGCATGTGTGCAACACTAACCAGCCTGTAATCCATGGAGTTGAATAAAAAGCTTATAGCTAGGTAGCTTGTGATAGCTAGCCAGCTAACTAGCTACTTCAGCCTGTTATATGTCAAGTGATGGTCTAATGGTTAGCTTCAGACCTAACAACTTTATATTACCCCCATTACCTTTCAGGACATGGATTTCTCGGTGAGTTATTTTTGTCAATCAAGTTTATCATCAATGTATACCTTTTATTTAAGCTGGTAAATGTGTTGGTGGACGATCATGGTACCAATGAAAGTTCCTTTCTGGTATGCAGCTGGCAGATGCCATAGCGGACGATGTCCCGGGCCAAGCTGAGAAAGCGAGTAACCCCAACCCAGCCGCCCCTCCTCCTCCCACTAACCCAGGATGGCCTGGTGCAGCTCCTGGAGCCCCAACACAGCCCTCTGCTCCTGGGGGATTCCCTGGGGGGCCACAGTCTGGTCCAGGGGCCCCAGGGCAGTACCCTGGAAGCCAAGGACCGTTCTCTTCTGGTCCCGGAGCCCCAGGGCAGTATCCTGGAGCTCCCTCTGCCCCCGGTGGGTTCCCGCCCGGACCAGGGGTACCGGGACAGTACCCAGCCGGGCCCGGAGCACCGGGACAGTACCCAGCCGGGCCCGGAGCACCGGGACAGTACCCAGCCGGGCCCGGAGCACCTGGACAGTACCCAGCCGGGCCCGGAGCACCGGGACAGTTCCCTGGACAGTTCCCCCCTGGTGGGACCCCTGGTCATTTCCCTGGAGGCCCAATGCAGTACCCATCTGAACCCTTCCAGACTAGCCCTGGAGCACCCCCAGGACCCTATCCTAACGTGCCTTACCCAGGAGCCCAGCCTGGTGGGGGGATGTATGGGCCTGGAGGTCCAGGAGCTGCCTTCCCCCCTGGAGGAGGCACCTTTCCTGGGTTCCCTGGTGGGGCCTTCCCTCCAATCCCCCCTGGATCATGGAGTCCTGGGGGCGGTGGAGTTTTCCCTCCCCAGCCCGGTCACCCTGGCTCTTTCGGTCCAGGTCCCATGGGACCATACGGGGGATCGGCAGCTCCAGGAGGCATGTTGGTGAGTAAATACATGATTTTAAAACACTACACATTTGCATTCTAGCCTTGTGTGATCATCCCGATCTCACCAGCTTACACTGAGTGCAATGGTCAGGATGGTGGATCAGGCTAAGGATTTGCTGGGGGGAAAAAATGATGTTGATATTCTAGATACTGCAATAGCATTATATTGGTCTGAGGGCTATGTTTTAGTGTCACTACTGACCACTCTGGACGTGGTAACTAATAATAACAATTGATTGGATTTATATGGTGCTTTTCCAGTGCAGTAATTAGGGTGAAGTACTGTGGTATCTTTTAAAATGTGCACTTTTACATTAGATATGTTGATAAGACAGTTCACACCTGTTATTGTATTATTCCGGAGACACTTCCGGTAGTGCATCTGATGATGACGACATGTCAGGTATATATAACGTCTGTTTCAGCCGGTGCCGTACGAACTGCCTCTCCATGCTGGCATCATGTCCAGGCTGTTGATCACCATTGTAGGGGAACCCATTGTTGGAGGAGAAAGGTAGGTACTCACACACACACCATTCATCCATCCATTCATGAATTAATCCATTCATTTATCTGTTCATTCATTCATTCATTTGCACATTCATTCCGCTCCTTGGTCTTTATGTACAGCTCCTTCAGCAAGTATTCAGACCTCTTGACTATTTCCACATTTTGTTACGTTACAGCCTTATTCTAAAATGGATTCAATAAAAAAAAAACATCCTCATCAATCAGACACACAATACCCCATAATGACATCACAATACCCCATAATGACATCACAATACCCCATAATGACATCACAATACCCCATAATGACATCACAATACCCCATAATGACATCACAATACCCCATAATGATATCACAATATCCCATAATGACATCACAATATCCCATAATGACATCACAATATCCCATAATGACATCACAATACCCCATAATGACATCACAATATCCCATAATGACATCACAATATCCCATAATGACATCACAATATCCCATAATGACATCACAATACCCCATAATGACATCACAATATCCCATAATGACATCACAATATCCCATAATGACATCACAATATCCCATAATGACATCACAATATCCCATAATGACATCACAATACCCCATAATGACAAAGTGAAAACAGGTTTTTGGAAATGTTTGCAAATGTATTAAAAATTAAAAAAAACAGATATATCTTATTTACATAAGTATTCGGACCCTTTGCTATGAGACTCGAAATTGAGAGCAGATGCATCCTGTGTCCATTGATCATCCTTGAGATGTTTATACTTGATTGGAGTCCACCTGTGGTAAATTATATTTATTGGTGCAAAAACCAAGCCATGAGGTCAAAGGAATTGTCCGTACAGCTCCGAGACAACCCGATGGTCACTCTGACAGAGCTCCAGAGTTCCTCTGTGGAGATTGGAGAACCTTCCAGAAGGACAACCATCTCTGCAGCACCCCACCAATTATGTCTTAATGGTAGAGTGACCAGACGGAAGCCACTCCTCAGTAAAAGGCACATGATGGCCTGCTTGGAGTTTGTCAAAAGGCACCTAAAGACTTTCAGACCATGAGAAACAAGATTCTCTGGTATGATTAAACCAAGATTGAACTCTTTGGCCTGAATGCCAAGCGTCACGTCTTGAGGAAACCTGGCACCATCCCTACGGTGAAGTATGGTGGTGGCAGCATCATGCTGTGGGGATGTTTTTCAGCGGCAGGGACTGGGAGACTAGTCAGGATCAAGGCAAAGAGGAACAGAGGAAAGTGCAGAGAGATCCTTGATGAAAACCTGCTCCAGAGCACTCAGGACCTTAGACTGGGGCGAAGGTTCACCTTCCAACAGGACAACGATCCTAAGCACACTGGCAAGACAACGCAGGAGTGGCTTTGGGACAAGTCTCTGAATGTCTTTGAGTGGCCCAGCCAGAACCCAGACTTGAACCCAATCTAACATCTCTGGAGAGACCTGAAAATAGCTGTTCAGCGACGCTCCCCATCCAACCTGACAGAGCTTGAGAGGATCTGCAGAGAAGAATGGGAAAAACACCCCAAATACAGGTGTGTCAAGCCTGTATCGTCATACCCAAGAATACTGAAGGCTGTAATCACTGCCAAAGGTGCTTCAACAAAGTACTGAGTAAAGGGTCTGAATACTCTTGTAAATGTGATATTTCAGTTTAATTTATTTGATAAATGAGCTAAAATGTCTGAAACCTGTTTTTGCTTTATCATTATCGGGTATTGTGTGTAGATTGATGAGGGGGCCAAAAAATATTTAATCTGTTTTAGAATAAGGCTGTAATGTATAATATAATGTGGAAAAAGTCAAGGGGTCTGAATACTTTCCTAAGGCCCTGTATATCCATTCATACTCCTTATCTATAGTCAAATGCATGGTCTTTATGTATATTGGTGATGATAAATGAAAACATTTTTTTATTTTTTTATTCCAGGTTCCATGTTGACTTTTTAAAAGAAGAGGACGAGGAGGACGATGAAGAGGTTGTATTCCACCTCAACCCTCGTTTCTATGAACAACAGGTTGTCCGTAACTCCCACCTGGATGGGTGTTGGGGTCCAGAGGAGAGAGACGGAGGCTTCCCCTTCGTTCCTGGACAACGTTTTGAGGTACAGTAGGGTTCCCCTGGTGTTCCTGGACAGGGATGGGGTCCCCTGGTGTTTTGAGGTACAGTAGGGTTGGGGCAGAGCAGGGTTGGGGTCCCCTGGTGTTTTGAGGTACAGTATTGAGCAGGGAGGGTTGGTGTTTTGAGGTACAGTATTGAGCAGGGATGGGTTCCCCTGGTGTTGTTATGTGTGTAAAATGAGAAAGTCAACCATTACAAATAAAGTTTGTAAGTCGCTCTGGATAAGAGCGTCTGCTAAATGACGTAAATGTAAAGTAGTGACATTACTTATATAGATGTACTGTGACCTCAACTACAGATAATCACTTACCTATACTGTAAATTAAATGAATGACAATCTCTAATACATTTTTCTGACAAAGATCTGTCACTATTAAAGATTTTAAATTTTTAAAGTTCTGTATTTGAACACAAACAGTTATTTAATTTCTGAGTTGTTGTTATTGTGACTGCCCCCCCCCCCCTCCCTGCAGCTGAAGGTGCTAGTGGAAGAGGACTCGTTTAAAGTAGCCGTGGACGGGAACCATTGTCTGGAGTATGAGCACAGAGCCGGAGGGTTTGAGGACGTCACCCTGCTACGTGTGGTGGGGGATGTCACTCTCTACAGCGTGGCCCCAAGCATGATCTAACACTCCAGAGAGACTACCGCCCAGTCCCAAATGGCACCTCATTCCGATAGGCTCTTGTCAAAGAAAAGTAGTGCACTACATAGGGAATAAGGTGCCATAGGGCTCTGGTCAAAAGTAGTGCACTACATAGGGAATAAGGTGCCATAGGGCTCTGGTCAAAAGTAGTGCACTACATAGGGAATAGGGTGCCATTTGGGATGTAAAGTCCAGTTCACTTCACCTGACTGACACTGTGGCCAATGATCTGGATGGGGGCGGTGCAGCTCACATACCTCTTTTCACACTACCGTGCTGAACCAAACTGCTAGCTAGCATGGTTCCAGCAGCTGTGGCGGATGGGTAACCAGGCCCGGCTCGGTTTAGCTCCGTGGTGTGAAAAGCCCTACACAGCATGTCCTGTAGGCTATAGGTAAAAAAAAAAAAAAAGAGATCTAATTATTTGACTGTGTCATTTAAAACGTGGTAGTAATCTATACAAACGAGGGCAAGGAACTAGGCTATGTAACGGTATCGGAGAAGGAGGTATCTGCTTTTTAACGGCAGTTCTAGGGAACGTAACCATATTTATTCTGCATGAAATGTCTCAAGGACAAAGGGGGGCGTGTCCTTTTAGCATTTCACAATGTTGTCATGACGGCAGCAAAGTAGACTGTATATTGTTTTTGTATGTCTATAATTACAAATGAGCCTTTCAGGGTTATGATGCATGTTGTGTGTGTAACCAATGGACTGAACATCCGTGTAGCTTTTGCTTTGAAACACTTTATTCTGTTGCAATGCTGTCTGCAAGACTGAATGGACATGGACTAGAAGGATAGAGAGAGAGCCTCTGTGGACTGTAAACTGGTCTAGGGTTCATTTAGCCAAGATCGTAACATGTGTTTAGACATTTTACAGTATTAATCCTCTAGGTCTTGCCGATTTTTAAAGGTCCGTTAAATGTTATGAAGTAGTCAGATCTGCAGCTAAAATGAAACGTAAACTGTCGTAGCTAAATCAATGTATCACTTTGTAGATGTTACCAAAGACTTAAGTATTATTTTCAAAATGAAGTTTTGTCAATAAAGAATGAAGAGAGCTGATACATTCTATGACTAGTTATCAGTGGTTTCTTTTTCAGAAACTGCCTAGATGCTGATCTTGGGTCAGTTTGTGGATTTTACCCATTAAAGGATTCGGGGAGGAGAAGCTGATCCTAGATCTGTACCGGGTGGGGAAACCTGAGCGCTGATAGTTATGCCTTGTGATATTCTAATGAGCATTCATTCATAAGGAATACGCCCTGTGGATAGGCCAGGGGTGTAATCATTAGTTCTAAACGTTTTGCAATGGAAATCGTTCACTCCGAATGGAAAACGTTTTGCAAAAAAACTAGTTTCTATTGGACACATTTAGTTAGGTCCCGCTCCGTTTTGTCCTTTTGGTTCCTAGTGAATTACATCCCAGGTTGAGAACCACTGGTTGTTACAAGCTGTTTTTCCTTTTCTTTACGCATCGGGACACAGGGTCAATGCGCAAAATTATTACGCAGCATAATCTGGGTATCTGTGTTCAACACATGTTCAACATTCACCTTCTGCTACCCTTTCTGTCAAAGCCTTCGTTACGCATATAGTTTTGACGCATACCTTTAAATAAATCCAACGTACACACCACGCAGCGTGTCATTGGAAAATGTATGTCATTCTGGTGTGCCAAAAATACACTGTGTGTGTGTGTTAGGAGTAGTGGCTATAGTACATAACTCACTTGCATTGCACTTTTGGAAACCTCTTGTTTCCTGTGTGCACTTGACCGATAGAAACATTTCTGGTTGGTTCAATCAAAAGTCATGATAAGTAGAGCAGTAGATTGATGAGCCGTCTGGGAAGTGTAGTTCATCAGAGGGTAGGAAGAGGACGAGGCAGGCAGAGAGACACACACAACTCCTGCATGAGTTCACCTTCACATTTATTAACTACCTCGCCCCTCTCCCCAAAAAACAGCTATTTAGCTTGGCCTTTGGGATTTCCTTACATCATGAACGGGTCAGCAAAGTATACTGCGCCTACAGTGCTGGGTGTACAGCTGAAAAGAGGACCACAAGGTAAGAAAATATCTCCTGACAGCTACCTAGCTAGCTAGCTTGCAAACTGATGGCCTGGCTAACTAGGTAGCTCAGCTGGCTTGTCTTTTATTTTTAAATTAAACTTTTGTCAACTTGGTATCTAATCTGGTCATTGCAAATAGGTTGCAACTTGAACTTGAATATTGAGTTTTCCACCTGTAGTTTACTGAGCCAAATGGAAATCGATCAAGCAACTAGTTAGCTAATGTTAGTTAGCTGATAGCCTCTTACTCATTCAATGTTGTCGCAATAGCATTTCTCAGCTAATCCGAAGTGACAATCCGATCCCTGTACGGTAGTATTAGTTACCTGTCCTACCCATATTTTAAGTCAGATTTTAGCCGTAAAAAGTGTCTGTACTTAACAAATCTTTGTCTCAGAACCATTTGTTCACAAGTTTTATGACATGACTTTACGACATTATTTATGACATGACTTTACGACATGACAAGAAGCCTGACTGCATGGAAGGGCATTTTTATAGGCTATTATTGGAGTGGTTATGATTGTACTTTGTCCCAAATAGATGCCAACATTGTAATCGGCAGACTTTCCATTCAGTCCACACTAGAGGTCGACTTCTAGTCCACATCTCTCAGGACCCGTCTGCAACATATACTACTGGCTGCATTACCATAGTTACATTGCCTTCCCCATAGAACTAGAAAGCTTTATATTTCTCTATGGCCTCTCCTTCTTTCAATATCCAGACAGTTATCAGTAGGCTGTTTAACTTTCACTTTCACTTACTGTACTCTTCTCCCCCCTTCCCTCTCTCTCCCCCTCCCCCTTCCCTCTCTCCTCCCCCTCTCTCCCTTCCCTCTCTCCTCCCCCTCTCTCCCTTCCCTCTCTCCTCCCCCTCTCTCCCTTCCCTCTCTCCTCCCCCTCTCTCCCTTCCCTCTATCTCCTCCCCCTCTCTCCCTTCCCTCTCTCCTCCCCCCCTCTCCTTCCCCTCTCCTCCCCCCTCTCCCTTCCCTCTCTCCCCCCCCTCTCTCCCTCTCCCCCCCCTCTCACTCCCCTCCCCCTCTCTCCCTTCCCCCCTCTCTCCTCCCCTCTCCCCCCTCTCCCTTCCTCTCCCCCCTCTCTCCTTCCCTCTCTCCCTTCCCTCCCCCTCTCATCGCCCCTCTGTCCTCCCCCTCTCCTTCCCTCTGTCCTCCCCCTCTCCCTCTCTCTTCCCCCTCTTCCCTCTCTTCACCCCCTCCCCCTCTCTTCACCCCCTTCCCCCTCTCTTCACCCCCCATCTCCCTCCTTCCCCCCTCTCGCTTCCCTCTCTTCACCCCCTCTCTTCTTCCCCCCTGTCGCTTCCCCTCTCTCACCCCCCTCTCGCTTCCCTCTCTTCACCCCCTGTCGCTTCCCTCTCTTCACCCCCCCCTGTCGCTTCCCTCTCTTCACCCCCCCTGTCGCTTCCCTCTCTTCACCCCCTCTCTCGCTTCCCTCTCTTCACCCCCTCTCTCGCTTCCCTCTCTCTCACACTCTCTCTCTCACTGCCTCTCTCTCTCCAGGTCTGGGGTTTAACATTGTGGGAGGTCTGGACCAGCAGTATGTTCTGAATGACAGTGGGATCTATGTGGCCAAAATCAAACAGAATGGCGCTGCAGCGTTGGATGGAAGATTACAAGAAGGAGACAAGATATTGGCGGTAAAGATAAAGATGGACTTTCAATTTTTGAGTTTGTCAAGCAGAAAACCTTGCCCCCATTAGCTCAATCACTAGAGAGCCAACTAGTTTGGGGAGCAGAAAACCTCGCCCCCATTAGCTCAACCACTAGAGAGCCAACTAGTGGACTAGTTTGGGGAGCAGAAAACCTCGCCCCCATTAGCTCAACCACTAGAGAGCCAACTAGTGGACTAGTTTGGGAGCAGAAAACCTCGCCCCATTAGCTCAACCGCTAGAGAGCCGACTAGTGGACTAGTTTGGGGAGCAGAGGGGTTAGGAGGAGGAATGTGATGTTTGAATCGATAGACTATATTTGATTAATTTATTTATCTGGGGAAAATGTGTATTATGCTTGAGGTTTTAGCCATCTACTGCAGAAGACTCCAGTCTTATCTCTGGAAGGGAGATCCTAAATGAACTTATCGTGGTACAGTCTACTTTAGGCCTAGTATTTGATCACATTAGTATGTATTAAGCTCTGTTTTGTCTTTATGTAGATAAATGGCCACAAGCTGGAGAACCTGTCACACAGTGCTGCTGTGGAGCTCTTCAGGTCAGCAGGAGAGGATGTGCAGCTACGAGTACAGCAGAGGGTGAGTGGGGGCTCCTTTTTCACTCGTCTGGACCTTCTCAATCCGCCTGGGGCGGCAGCGTAGTCTAGTGGTTAGTGTAGAGGCGGCAGGGTAGCCTAGTGGTTAGAGTGTAGAGGCGGCAGGGTAGCCTAGTGGTTAGAGTGGTTAGTGGTTAGAGTGGAGGGGCGGCAGGGTAGCCTAGTGGTTAGAGTGGAGGGGCGGCAGGGTAGCCTAGTGGTTAGAGTGGAGGGGCGGCAGGGTAGCCTAGTGGTTAGAGTGGAGGGGCGGCAGGGTAGCCTAGTGGTTAGAGTGGAGCAGGGTAGCCTAGTGGTTAGAGTGGTTGGAGGGGGCAGGGTAGCCTAGTGGTTAGAGTGGAGGGGCGGCAGGGTAGCCTAGTGGTTTAGGGTAGCCTAGTGGTTAGAGTGGAGGGCGGCAGGGTAGCCTAGTGGTTAGAGTGGAGGGGCGGCAGGGTAGCCTAGTGGTTAGAGTTAGCCTAGTGGTTAGAGTGGAGGGGCGGCAGGGTAGCCTAGTGGTTAGAGTGGAGGGGCGGCAGGGTAGCCTAGTGGTTCGAGCGTTGGACTCGTAACCGGAAGGTTGCAAGTTCAAACCCCCGAGCTGACATGGTACAAGTCTGTCGTTCTGCCCCTGAACAGGCAGTTAACCCACTGTTCCCAGGCCGTCATTCAAAATAATAAAACCTTCCCCGTTTCACTTTTCGTTCCTATTGAACACACTCTGATGTGTTGTAACATGTCACTTTGTTGCCAGTGAAGTAGTCCCTCTTTCCCAACAGCCCACCATGGTCATGAATGGTCCCCCCAGTTCCAGACCTGACGGGGGCTCGTCTGTCTCCTCCTTGGGAATACTTGTGGCCGTCCTGGGAGCTGCTGCAGCCGTTACTGTCCTCTTCATGCGCTTCCAACCACAACTGAGGAGGCATTTTTAAACCTATGTATCTTTCTCCTCCAATGCATTTTTAAAAGCAAAACCTAGGATTGAACCCCCCCCAAGAGAAAATATACAGCACCAGTGAAAAGTTTGAACTAATCTACTCATTCAAGGGTTTTTTTTCTTTATTTTGACTATTTTCTACATTGTAGTATAATAGTGAAGACATCAAAACTATGAAATGACACATGGTATCATGTAGTAACCAAAAAAGTGTTAAACCAATCAAAATATATTTTAGATTCTTCAAAGTAGTCACCCTTTGCCTTGTCAGCTTTGCACACTCTTGGCATTCTCTCAACTAGCTTAACCTGGAATGGTTTTCCATCATTCTTGAAGGAGTTCCCACATATGCTGAGCACTTGTTGGCTGCTTTTCCTTCACATCCCAAACCATCTCAATTGGGTTGAGGTCGGGTGATTGTGGAGACCATGTCATCTGATCCATCACTAAGGAGAGTGATGGATCAGATGACCTGGTCTCCACAATCACCCGACCTCAACCCAATTGAGATGGTCAAATAGCCCTTACGCAGCCTGGAGGTGTGTTGGGTCATTGTCCTGATGAAAAGCAAATGATCGTCCCACTAAGCGCAAACCAGATGGGATGGCGTATCGCTGCAGAATGCTGTGCTAGCCATGCTGTTTAAGTGTGCCTTGGATTCTAAAAAAAATAGGGTCATCAGCAAAGCACCACACCTCCTCCTCCTCCATGCTTCACGGTGGGAACCACACATACGGAGATCATCCGTTCACCTGCTCTGCATCTCACAAAGACACAGCGGTTGGTCTAATGTCCATTGCTTGTGTTTCTTGGCCCAAACAAGTCTCTTCTTCTTATTATTGGTGTCCTTTAGTAGTGGTTTCTTTACAGCAATTCCACCATGAAGGCCTGATTCACGCAGTCTCCTCTGAACAGTTGATGTTGAGATGTGTCTGTTACTTGAACTCTGAAGCATTTATTTGGGCTGTAATTTCTAAGGCTGGTGACTCTAATGAACTTATCCTCTGCAGCAGAGGTAACTCTGGGTCTTCCTTTCCTGTGGCGGTCCTCATGACAGCCAGGTATCTCTAATGAACTTATCCTCTGCAGCAGAGGTAACTCTGGGTCTTCCTTTCCTGTGGCGGTCCTCATGGGAGCCAGTTTCATCATAGAGCTCGATGGTTTTTGCGACTGCATTTGAAACTTTCAAAGTTCTTGAAGTTTTCCAGATTGACTGACATTCATGTCTTAAAGTAATGATGGACTGTTGTTTCTCTTTGCTTCATTTGAGCTGTTCTTGCCATAATGTAGACTTGGTTTTTTACCAAATAGGGCTACCTTCTGTGTACCACCACTACCATATCACAACATAACTGATTTGCTCAAATGCATTAAGAAGGAAAGAAATTTCACAAATCAACTTTTAACAAGGCACACCTGTTTAATTGAAAAGCATTCCTCATGAATCTGGTTAAGAGAATCCCAAAGAGTGTGCAAAGCTGTCATCAAGGCAAAGAGTGACTGTCTTTGAATAATTTAAAATATAAAATTTATGTTGATTTAAGTTTATTTTTAAAAAAAATTCAAGAAATGTTTGGTAACGACATGAATCCATGTGTTATTTCATAGTTTTGATGTCTTCACTATTATTCTACAATGTAGAAAATAGTCAAAATAAGGAAAAACCCTGGAAAGAGTAGGTGTGTCCAAACTTTTGACTGGTACTGTATATACATATATTTTTTTTGTGATTACCAAAATGCTAAACTTGACTTTCTTGCTACAGGTATAAATAACACCGACTAGATAATGAGAACTTTGTAATTGTACAAATAAATTAAAAAGATGTGCGCATGGCATTCCCTCTGCTGTGCAGAGCTGTGCTCCTCAGACAGAAGGACTTGGCTTATTTATCCCAAAGATATCGTTCTCTGTCAGGATAGAGATTTATTTGTAGAGTTTTCTAGGTCAGAGGTTGAGCCTGACTCACTCAAGGGGCCTGCCTGCTCACCAGTTTCCTGTTCTTACAGGGTGTTTTTGGAAACTGAAAGGCCATGTTGTGTTCAGTCACTCAGAGTAGCCTTTGTAACTGAATGGCTGATCTGTTTTTTTTGGTGAGACAGTAGGCTGAGAACTCACTGGTACACTGTGTTTTGATTTGTCCGTCTGTACAGATGCAAATTAGCTGTGTGTTTTGATTTGTCCGTCTGTACAGATGCAAATTAGCTTTGTGTTTTGATTTGTCCGTCTGTACAGATGCAAATTAGCTCTGTGTTTTGATTTGTCCGTCTGTACAGATGCAAATTAGCTGTGTGTTTTGATTTGTCCGTCTATACAGATGCAAATTAGCTGTGTGTTTTGATTTGTCCGTCTGTACAGATGCAAATTAGCTGTGTGTTTTGATTTGTCCGTCTGTACAGATGCAAATTAGCTCTGTGTTTTGATTTGTCCGTCTGTACAGATGCAAATTAGCTCTGTTTTGATTTGTCCGTCTGTACAGATGCAAATTAGCCCTGTGTTTTGATTTGTCCGTCTGTACAGATGCAAATTAGCCCTGTGTTTTGATTTGTCCGTCTGTACAGATGCAAATTAGCCCTGTGTTTTGATTTCATAATTCTTATGTTTATGTTTTGTCCCTCCTGTGGTTAAAATGTCTCTATAATTGTACCAGAATCATTTCAGGTTGAGTAGCTCTATATGTGTAAAGATAACATTTGAGCTTGTGGTGTTTGAGGTTGAGAGGTGGTTCAGACTCGTCACATTGAGGCTCGTGATGGATGTTGAATCAGTGATGTGTTGTGAACATAGTAGCCTAGTCTCAGATCTGCTGTCTCATTCTGTAGCCTGGTCTCAGATCTGCTGTCTCATTCTATAGCCTGGTCTCAGATCTGCTGTCTCATTCTGTAGCCTGGTCTCAGATCTGCTGTCTCATTCTATAGCCTGGTCTCAGATCTGCTGTCTCATTCTATAGCCTGGTCTCAGATCTGCTGTCTCATTCTATAGCCTGGTCTCAGATCTGCTGTCTCATTCTATAGCCTGGTCTCAGATCTGCTCTCTCATTCTATAGCCTGGTCTCAGATCTGCTGTCTCATTCTATAGCCTGGTCTCAGATCTGTTTGTGCTCTTGCCTACTCCACTGCTGTCCCTATCAAGACAAACTGTTTGGTGTGACAAGGAGTTGACATGATGGCACAAACTGGCATCATCAGGCTACTATATAAATCAGGCGTCTCATTAGAATGTACAGTGATGACGGTTATGCTGTCCCTGTTGTAAAGTAGGAGAGACATGTTTTATATCTGTCTGGACTATGTCACTAATGTGTGTCCCTAAAAGAGAAATGTTATTTTAAATGTTTCCAGGTTCACATTGAGGCTTGTGTTATTTGTTAATCTAACGAACATTTTTTAAATTATTATTTTCTGTTAATCTAATCCATGTGGTGTGCATCACTTACACATTAACAGCAGCGAATAGTTTTTATGGAAAAAGGGACAATTATCGCTTTATCTACTTTAGTATTGTTTGCAAAGAAGGAAAACAAAATGATGTGACTTTCAAACAAATATGACTTTTAAAACAGACAGTTTGATGCTGTTTTGAAAGCCATATGAAGCCTTTCATTTAATCCTAAAGGCCCGATGCTGCCACCTAGTGGATGTTTAGCAGTCCTGCAGCTCATCCAATCACTAATGGAGGGGTGGATTGTGTAGAAATCCTTTTTTTTTTTTTGTCATAATTAGCACCCTATTC
Organism: Oncorhynchus gorbuscha; assembly: GCF_021184085.1. Lineage (NCBI taxonomy): Eukaryota > Metazoa > Chordata > Actinopteri > Salmoniformes > Salmonidae > Oncorhynchus > Oncorhynchus gorbuscha. The sequence goes on along the minus strand of NC_060182.1, from coordinate 95,362,686 downwards.
CCTAAGTAGTGCACTACTTTTGACCAGAGTCCTATGTAGAGAATAGGGTGCCATTTGGGACTCAATCATGGTTGATGTTTAACATTTACATTCCATGTATTTTGTATTATCTGTATATAGGTGTGTGTCGTCACCCTACTGACCTTGTATGAAGCAAAAATAAGTACATTTTATATTATCCTACGAATGCCAATAAAGAGAGCTCAGGACAGTTGCACTTGGAGTAATGTCTGTTTCATGATGATCGGGGGGTCTTGTTGGATTGGCGTCGTGCACCAGCGTGAATCATTGTCATGTACATTTTAGACTGTTCAAGCGTCTCCTCGGAAACGAGCCTGGAGTCGGGACACCCAACTGGGTTGCTAGCCAGCCGCTGAGTTGGAGCCAATTGATGTACAGGCTATATAATCATTCGGTATATAGGCCTCTGGTTGGCCCAGGCTATTGGGACACTTGACTGTGTGTTTACTTGAGTATAGAATATCACCTCTCAAATGGCATTGATTTGATTGAATTGATCGATTACTGTGGTCTTATAACCTTTCTGGGTTTACACTTCTCTACACACTGTCCATTAAACAATTTATCAAGCTAGAATGAAAATAGATGAAATGTCAGCAGAAATAAGCTGCCCTGTTCCATGTTTGTTTCTATGTCAACATTTGAAGGTGTTTCCAGGGCTATTTCTTGCATAATTAATTCTACAGACAAAAAAAAAAGATTCCACCATCTGTCGCCATTTCCTGTTTACGTTAAGCCCCATGTCATGACTTTTTAACTGCGTCAGGTAAATTAATCCGCTTTTAAACGGTTGGATGGAAACCTGGTTACTTCAGAGATTACAGTAATTCAGTGTACAGCCATTCAGAGATTACAGTCATTCAGAGATTACAGTCATTCAGTGTAGTCATTCAGTGCATTCAGAGATTACAGTCATTCAGTGAACAGTCATTCCAACTGTTTTCAGTGCACTAGTATGTCTCTGAGTCAACAGTATCTCTTCTGTTCCACAGTAAAGTTCACCTGATTCAGTTTCGTACGGTACAAATTCATTGTCAAGGTTTCATTTAATCAAAAGCTGAACAATACCAGACCAAACACATCGGTCTAGAATAGTGTATGTTAAATTAAAATTATTATTATTATTATTATTTTATTTATTTTACCTTTATTTAACCAGGTAGGCCAGTTGAGAAGACCTTTATTTAACCAGGTAGGCCAGTTGAGAACACCTTTATTTAACCAGGTAGGCCAGTTGAGAAGACCTTTATTTAACCAGGTAGGCCAGTTGAGAACACCTTTATTTAACCAGGTAGGCCAGTTGAGAACACCTTTATTTAACCAGGTAGGCTAGTTGAGAAGACCTTTATTTAACCAGGTAGACTAGTTGAGAACACCTTTATTTAACCAGGTAGACTAGTTGAGAACACCTTTATTTAACCAGGTAGACTAGTTGAGAACACCTTTATTTAACCAGGTAGACTAGTTGAGAACACCTTTATTTAACCAGGTAGGCCAGTTGAGAACACCTTTATTTAACCAGGTAGGCCAGTTGAGAACACCTTTATTTAACCAGGTAGGCCAGTTGAGAACACCTTTATTTAACCAGGTAGGTTAGTTGAGAACACCTTTATTTAACCAGGTAGGCCAGTTGAGAACACCTTTATTTAACCAGGTAGGCCAGTTGAGAACACCTTTATTTAACCAGGTAGGCCAGTTGAGAACACCTTTATTTAACCAGGTAGACTAGTTGAGAACACCTTTATTTAACCAGGTAGGCCAGTTGAGAACACCTTTATTTAACCAGGTAGGCCAGTTGAGAACACCTTTATTTAACCAGGTAGGCCAGTTGAGAACACCTTTATTTAACCAGGTAGGTTAGTTGAGAACACCTTTATTTAACCAGGTAGGCCAGTTGAGAACACCTTTATTTAACCAGGTAGGCCAGTTGAGAACACATTACATTTACATTTAAGTCATTTAGCAGACGCTCTTATCCAGAGCGACTTACAAATTGGTGCATTCACCTTATGACATCCAGTGGAACAGTCACTTTACAATAGTGCATCTAAAACTTAAGGGGGGGGGGGTGAGAGGGATTACTTATCCTATCCTAGGTATTCCTTAAAGAGGTGGGGTTTCAGGTGTCTCCGGAAGGTGGTGATTGACTCCGCTGTCCTGGCGTCGTGAGGGAGTTTGTTCCACCATTGGGGGGCCAGGGCAGCGAACAGTTTTGACTGGGCTGAGCGGGAGCTGTACTTCCTCAGTGGTAGGGAGGCGAGCAGGCCAGAGGTGGATGAACGCAGTGCCCTTGTTTGGGTGTAGGGCCTGATCAGAGCCTGGAGGTACTGAGGTGCCGTTCCCCTCACAGCTCCGTAGGCACGCACCATGGTCTTGTAGCGGATGCGAGCTTCAACTGGAAGCCAGTGGAGAGAACGGAGGAGCGGGGTGACGTGAGAGAGCTTGGGAAGGTTGAACACCAGACGGGCTGCGGCGTTCTGGATGAGTTGAAGGGGTTTAATGGCACAGGCAGGGAGCCCAGCCAACAGCGAGTTGCAGTAATCCAGACGGGAGATGACAAGTGCCTGGATTAGGACCTGCGCCGCTTCCTGTGTGAGGCAGGGTTGTACTCTGCGGATGTTGTAGAGCATGAACCTACAGGAACGGGCCACCGCCTTGATGTTGGTTGAGAACGACAGGGTGTTGTCCAGGATCACGCCAAGGTTCTTGGCTCTCTGGGAGGAGGACACAATGGAGTTGTCAACTGTGATGGCGAGATCATGGAACGGGCAGTCCTTCCCCGGGAGGAAGAGCAGCTCCGTCTTGCCGAGGTTCAGCTTGAGGTGGTGATCAGTCATCCACACTGATATGTCTGCCAGACATGCAGAGATGCGATTCGCCACCTGGTCATCAGAAGGGGGAAAGGAGAAGATTAATTGTGTGTCGTCTGCATAGCAATGATAAGAGAGACCATGTGAGGTTATGACAGAGCCAAGTGACTTGGTGTATAGCGAGAATAGGAGAGGGCCAAGAACAGAGCCCTGGGGGACACCAGTGGTGAGAGCGCGTGGTGAGGAGACAGATTCTCGCCACGCCACCTGGTAGGAGCGACCTGTCAGGTAGGACGCAATCCAAGCGTGGGCCGCGCTGGAGATGCCCAACTCGGAGAGGGTGGAGAGGAGGATCTGATGGTTCACAGTATCGAAGGCAGCCGATAGATCTAGAAGGATGAGAGCAGAGGAGAGAGAGTTAGCTTTAGCAGTGCGGAGCGCCTCCGTGATACAGAGGAGAGCAGTCTCAGTTGAATGACTAGTCTTGAAACCTGACTGATTTGGATCAAGAAGGTCATTCAGAGAGAGATAGCGGGAGAGCTGGCCAAGGACGGCACGTTCAAGAGTTTTGGAGAGAAAAGAAAGAAGGGATACTGGTCTGTAATTGTTGACATCGGAGGGATCGAGTGTAGGTTTTTTCAGAAGGGGTGCAACTCTCGCTCTCTTGAAGACGGAAGGGACGTAGCCAGCGGTCAGGGATGAGTTGATGAGCGAGGTGAGGTAAGGGAGAAGGTCTCCGGAAATGGTCTGGAGAAGAGAGGAGGGGATAGGGTCAAGCGGGCAGGTTGTTGGGCGGCCGGCCGTCACAAGACGCGAGATTTCATCTGGAGAGAGAGGGGAGAAAGAGGTCAGAGCACAGGGTAGGGCAGTGTGAGCAGAACCAGCGGTGTCGTTTGACTTAGCAAACGAGGATCGGATGTCGTCGACCTTCTTTTCAAAATGGTTGACGAAGTCATCTGCAGAGAGGGAGGAGGGGGGGGGAGGATTCAGGAGGGAGGAGAAGGTGGCAAAGAGCTTCCTAGGGTTAGAGGCAGATGCTTGGAATTTAGCGTAAAGTAATAAATAGTAATAGGATAAAGTAATCCTTCTCACCCCCCCCCCCCTTAAAATATTTAGATGCACTATTGTAAAGTGGTTGTTCCACTGGATGTCATAAGGTGAATGCACCAATTTGTAAGTCGCTCTGGATAAGAGCGTCTGCTAAATGACTTAAATGTAAATGTAAATGTAGCGTGGTAGAAAGTGGCTTTAGCAGCAGAGACAGAGGAGGAAAATGTAGAGAGGAGGGAGTGAAAGGATGCCAGGTCCGCAGGGAGGCGAGTTTTCCTCCATTTCCGCTCGGCTGCCCGGAGCCCTGTTCTGTGAGCTCGCAATGAGTCATCGAGCCACGGAGCGGGAGGGGAGGACCGAGCCGGCCTGGAGGATAGGGGACATAGAGAGTCAAGGGATGCAGAGAGGGAGGAGAGGAGGGTTGAGGAGGCAGAATCAGGAGATAGGTGGGAGAAGGTTTGAGCGGAGGGAAGAGATGATAGGATGGAAGAGGAGAGAGTAGCGGGGGAGAGAGAGCGAAGGTTGGGACGGCGCGATACCATCCGAGTAGGGGCAGTGTGGGAGGTGTTGGATGAGAGCGAGAGGGAAAAGGATACAAGGTAGTGGTCGGAGACTTGGAGGGAGTTGCAATGAGGTTAGTGGAAGAACAGCATCTAGTAAAGATGAGGTCGAGCGTATTGCCTGCCTTGTGAGTAGGGGGGGAAGGTGAGAGGGTGAGGTCAAAAGAGGAGAGGAGTGGAAAGAAGGAGGCAGAGAGGAAAGAGTCAAAGGTAGACGTGGGGAGGTTAAAGTCGCCCAGAACTGTGAGAGGTGAGCCGTCCTCGGGAAAGGAGCTTATCAAGGCATCAAGCTCATTGATGAACTCTCCGAGGGAACCTGGAGGGCGATAAATGATAAGGATGTTAAGCTTGAAAGGGCTAGTAACTGTGACAGCATGGAATTCAAAGGAGGCGATAGACAGATGGGTAAGGGGAGAAAGAGAGAATGACCACTTGGGAGAGATGAGGATCCCGGTGCCACCACCCCGCTGACCAGACGCTCTCGGGGTGTGCGAGAACACGTGGGCGGACGAAGAGAGAGCAGTAGGAGTAGCAGTGTTGTCTGTGGTGATCCATGTTTCCGTCAGTGCCAAGAAGTCGAGGGACTGGAGGGAGGCATAGGCTGAGATGAACTCTGCCTTGTTGACCGCAGATTGGCAGTTCCAGAGGCTACCGGAGACCTGGAACTCCACGTGGGTCGTGCGTGCTGGGACCACCAGAGTAGGGTGGCCGCGGCCACGCGGTGTAGAGCGTTTGTATGGTCTGTGCAGAGAGGAGAGAACAGGGATAAACAGACACATAGTTGACAGGCTACAGAAGAGGCTACGCTAATGCAAAGGAGATTGGAATGACAAGTGGACTACACGTCTCGAATGTTCAGAAAGTTAAGCTACGTAGCAAGAATCTTATTGACTAAAATGATTAAAATGATACAGAACTGCTGAAGTAGGCCAGCTGGCAGTGGGTGCGTTGTTGACACTACACTAATCAAGTCGTTCTGTTGAGTGTAATAGTTTCTGCAGTGTTGCTATTCGGGGGCTAGCTGGCTAGCTAGCAGTGTTGTTTACGTTACGTTGCGTTAAAAGAACGACAATAGCTGGCTAGCGAACCTAGAAAATCGCTCTAGACTACACAATTATCTTTGATACAAAGACGGCTATGTAGCTAGCTATGTAGCTAGCTACGATCAAACAAATCAAACCGTTGTACTGTAATGAAATGAAGTGAAAATGTGATACTACCTGTGAATGCGACCGGGTTGTTGAGTCTATTCAGAAGACGTTGGCTAGCTGTTGGCTAGCTAGCAGAGTCTCCTACGTTAAGGACGACAAATAGCTGGCTAGCTAACCTCGGTAAATTAAGATAATCACTCTAAGACTACACACTCTAAACCTAAACAACACAATTATCTTGGATACGATGATACGAAGACAGCAAAGACAGCTATGTAGCTAGCTAACACTACACTAATCAAGTCGTTCAGTTGAGTGTAATAGTTTCTCCAGTGCAGCTAATCAGTGGACGTTAGCTAGCTGGCTAGTGAAGACTACGTTAGGACGGCGAAATACGATAATTACGCAATTATCTTTGATACAAAGACGGCTATGTAGCTAGCTGAGAAGAAATTGCTAAGATTAGACAAATCAAACCGTTGTGCTATAATGAAATATAATGAAAAAGTTATACTACCCGCGGGAGCGAAGTGCAGATGCGACCACTCGCTCCAACCGGAACACCTTTATTTAACCAGGTAGGCTAGTTGAGAACACCTTTATTTAACCAGGTAGGCTAGTTGAGAACACCTTTATTTAACCAGGTAGGCTAGTTGAGAACACCTTTATTTAACCAGGTAGGCTAGTTGAGAACACCTTTATTTAACCAGGTAGGCCAGTTGAGAACACCTTTATTTAACCAGGTAGGCCAGTTGAGAACACCTTTATTTAACCAGGTAGGCCAGTTGAGAACACCTTTATTTAACCTGGTAGGCCAGCTGTGAAAAATTTCTCAAATTACAACTGTAACCTGGTCAAGATAAAGCAAAGCAGTTTGACACAAACAACAGAGTTACACATGGAATAAACAAAACATACAGTCAATACTACAATGGAAAAAAGTATATATACAGTCTATGCAAATAAGAGAGGTAAGGCATTAAATAGGCCTTGATAGCGAAATAATTACAATATAGCAATTAAACACTGGAATGGTAGATGTGCAGAAGATTAGTGTGCAAGTAGAGATACTGGGGTGCAAAGGAGCAAGATAAATAAATACAGTATGGGGATGAGGTAGGTAGGATGGGCTATTTACAGATGTGCTATGTACAGGTTCAGTGATCTGTGAGCTGCTCTGACAGCTGGTGCTTAAAGTTAGTGAGGGAGATGGGAATCTCCAGCTTCAGTGATTTTTGCATTTCGTTCCAGTCATTGGCAGCAGAGAACTGGAAGGAAAGGCGGCCATAGGAGGAATTGGCTTTGGGGGTGACCAGAGAGGTATACCTGCTGGAGCATGTGCTACGGGTGGGTGCTGCTATGGTGACCAGTGAGCTGAGATAAGGCGGGACTTTACCTAGCATAGACTTATAGATGACTTGGAGCCAGTGGGTTTGGCAATGAATATGAAGCGAGGGCCAGCCAACGAGAGCATACAGGTTGCAGTGGTGGGTAGTATATGGGGCTTTGGTGACAAAACGGATGGCACTGTGATAGACTGCATCCAATTTGCTGAGTAGAGTGTTGGAGGCTATTTTGTGAATGACATCGCCGAAGTCAAGGATCGGTAGGATAGTCAGTTTTACGTATGTTTGGCAGCAGGAGTGAAGGATGCTTTGTTGTGAAATAGAAAGTCGATTCTAGATTTAATTTTAGATTGGAGATGCTTAATGTGGGTCTGGAAGGAGAGTTTACAGTCTAACCAGACACCTAGGTATTTGCAGTTGTCCACATATTCTAAGTCAGAACCGTCCAGAGTAGTGATGCTGGACGGGCAGGCAGTTGTGGGCAGCAATCGGTTGAAGAGCATGCATTTAGTTTAGCTTGCATTTAAGAGCAGTTGGAGGCCACGGAAGGAGAGTTGTATGGCATTGAAGCTCGTCTGGAGGTTAGGGTTAGTTAACACAGTGTCCAAAGAAGGGCCAGATGTATACAGAATGGTGTCGTCTGCTTAGAGGTGGATCAGGGACTCACCAGCAGCAAGAGCGACCTCATTGATGTATACAGAGAAGAGAGTCGGTCCAAGAATTGAACCCTGCGGCACCCCCATAGAGACTGCCAGAGGTCCAGACAACAGGCCCTCTGATTTGACACACTGAACTCTGTCTGAGAAGTAGTTGGTGAACCAGGCGAGGCAGTCATTTGAGAAACCAAGGCTGTTGAGTCTGTCGATAAGAATGTGGTGATTGACAGAGTTGAAAGCCTTGGCCAGGTCAATGAATACAGCTGCACAGTATTGTCTCTTATTGATGGTGGTTATGATATCGTTTAGGACTTTAAGCTTGGCTGAGGTGCACCCATGATCAGCTCTGAAACCAGATTGCATAGCAGAGAAGGTACGGTGGGATTCGAAATGGTCTGTTATCTGTTTGTTAACTTGGCTTTCGAAGACCTTAGAAAGGCAGGGTAGGATAGATATAGGTCTGTAGCAGTTTGGGTCTAGAGTGTCTCCCCCTTTGAAGAGGGGGATGACCGCGGCAGCTTTCCAAAGGCTAGTAAATAGGGGTTGCAACAATTTTGACAGATACTTTTAGGAAGAGAGGGTCCAGATTGTCTAGCCCGGCTGATTTGTAGGGGTCCAGATTTTGCAGCTCTTTCAGAACATCAGCTATCTGGATTTGGGTGATGGAGAAATGGGGGAGGCTTGGGCAAGTTGTTGTGGGGGGTGTAGGGCTGTTGACCGGGGTAGGGGTAGCCAGGTGGAAAGCATGGCCAGCTGTAGAAAAATGCTTCTTGAAATTCTCAATTATAGTGGATTTATCGGTAGTGACAGTGCTTCCTAGCCTCAGTGTAGTGGGCAGCTGGGAGAAGCTGCTCTTATTCTCCATGGACTTTACAGTGTCCAATAACTTTTTGGAGTTTGTGCTACAGGATGCAAATTTCTGTTTGAAAAAGGTAGCCTTTGCTTTCCTAACTGCATGTGTATATTGGTTCCTAACTTCCCTGAAAAGTTGCATATCACGGGAGCTACTCGACGCTAATGCAGTACGCCACAGGATGTTTTTGTGCTGGTCAAGGGCAGTCAGATCTGGAGTGAACCAAGGGCTATATCTGTTCCAGGTTCTAAATTATACTTTTGTACCAGATATATTTTCAAGACGAGGTTGAATTGGACCAGGCTAAAGGCGAGTGCCATCATGTAGAACAAGTGTGCCATCAATGTGCTGCTCGTGTAACTGCCAAAATAAAGGAAACACTTTTGAGTAAATGAGGGATACAAAGTATATTGAAAGCAGGTGCTTCCACACAGTTTTGATTCCTGAGTTATTTCAGCAATCAACATCCCATCGTGTTTAGGGTCATCTATTAAAAATGCCCCACTTTCCCAAATATTTGTACTACCTTTGCTAGAAGCTCAGTGATTTGGGAAGAAGGGTCTCAAAAGAGCATTTGGTTTAAAAAAAGTGTGTGTGTGTGTGTGTCCTTCCCTCCAGTCCGTATGCTATGTTCGGTTTGCTCGACTTGCTTCAAGAAAACGTATTACATTTACATTTACATTTAAGTCATTTAGCAGACGCTCTTATCCAGAGCGACTTACAAATTGGTGCATTCACCTTATGACATCCAGTGGAACAGTCACTTTACAATAGTGCATCTAAATCTTTTAAGGGGGGGGGGGTGAGAAGGATTACTTTATCCTATCCTAGGTATTCCTTAAAGAGGTGGGGTTTCAGGTGTCTCCGGAAGGTGGTGATGGACTCCGCTGTCCTGGCGTCGTTGTTTGAGCGAACAGCCGAAACATCAAATTTAAAAAAAATATATGAGCAAACTGTTTAGACTGACAAGTGTGTCTGTTTCAGTCACCAGATCTCAACCCAGTTGAATTATGGGAGATTCTGGAGCGTTGCATGAGATGGCGTTTTCCACCGGCATCAACAAAACACCAAGTTATTGACTTTCTTTTGGAAGAATTAGATTTGCATCCCTCCAATAGAGTTCCGGACACTTATAGAATATATGCCAAGGTGCATTGAAGCTGTTCTGGCGGGCTTGTGGTGGCCCAAACGAGACTGACGACTACTTTTACCATGGCCCATAGTGCACTATATAGGCAATAGGGTGCCATTACTTCATTCAATATCGAGAGGACTCGTGATATCCCCAGGAGTAAGTATAATTGTGTTGTCTTTTTCTGTTGTGGTCTCGGACTGCCTTGTTGTCTTTATCTGTTGTGGTGTAGTACTGCCTTGTTGTCTTTTTCTGTTGTGGTGTAGTACTGCCTTGTTGTCTTTATCTGTTGTGGTGTAGTACTGCCTTGTCTTTTTCTGTTGTGGTGTACTACTGCCTTGTTGTCTTTTTCTGTTGTGGTCTAGTACTGCCTTGTCTTTTTCTGTTGTGGTCTAGTACTGCCTTGTTGTCTTTATCTGTTGTGGTCTAGTACTGCCTTGTTGTCTTTATCTGTTGTGGTCTCGGACTGCCTTGTCTTTTTCTGTTGTGATCTAGTACTGCCTTGTCTTTTTCTGTTGTGGTCTAGTACTGCCTTGTTGTCTTTATCTGTTGTGGTCTAGTAATGCCTTGTCTTTTTCTGTTGTGGTCTAGTACTGCCTTGTCTTTTTTCTGTTGTGGTCTAGTACTGCCTTGTCTTTAACTGTTGTGGTCTCAGACTGCCTTGTTGTCTTTATCTGTTGTGGTCTAGTACTGCCTTGTTGTCTTTTTCTGTTGTGGTCTCGGACTGCCTTGTTGTCTTTATCTGTTGTGGTGTAGTACTGCCTTGTTGTCTTTAACTGTTGTGGTCTAGTACTGGCTTGTTGTCTTTTTATGTTGTGGTGTAGTACTGCCTTGCTGTCTTTATCTGTTGTGGTGTAGTACTGCCTTGTTGTCTTTATCTGTTGTGGTGTAGTACTGCCTTGTCTTTTTCTGTTGTGGTGTACTACTGCCTTGTTGTCTTTTTCTGTTGTGGTCTAGTACTGCCTTGTCTTTTTCTGTTGTGGTCTAGTACTGCCTTGTTGTCTTTATCTGTTGTGGTCTAGTACTGCCTTGTTGTCTTTATCTGTTGTGGTCTCGGACTGCCTTGTCTTTTTCTGTTGTGATCTAGTACTGCCTTGTCTTTTTCTGTTGTGGTCTAGTACTGCCTTGTTGTCTTTATCTGTTGTGGTCTAGTAATGCCTTGTCTTTTTCTGTTGTGGTCTAGTACTGCCTTTTCTTTTTTCTGTTGTGGTCTAGTACTGCCTTGTTGTCTTTAACTGTTGTGGTCTCGGACTGCCTTGTTGTCTTTATCTGTTGTGGTCTAGTACTGCCTTGTTGTCTTTTTCTGTTGTGGTCTCGGACTGCCTTGTTGTCTTTATCTGTTGTGGTGTAGTACTGCCTTGTTGTCTTTAACTGTTGTGGTCTAGTACTGGCTTGTTGTCTTTTTCTGTTGTGGTGTAGTACTGCCTTGCTGTCTTTATCTGTTGTGGTGTAGTACTGCCTTGTTGTCTTTATCTGTTGTGGTGTAGTACTGCCTTGTCTTTTTCTGTTGTGGTGTAGTACTGCCTTGTCTTTTTCTGTTGTGGTGTACTACTGCCTTGTTGTCTTTTTCTGTTGTGGTCTAGTACTGCCTTGTCTTTTTCTGTTGTGGTCTAGTACTGCCTTGTTGTCTTTATCTGTTGTGGTCTAGTACTGCCTTGTTGTCTTTATCTGTTGTGGTCTCGGACTGCCTTGTCTTTTTCTGTTGTGATCTAGTACTGCCTTGTCTTTTTCTGTTGTGGTCTAGTACTGCCTTGTTGTCTTTATCTGTTGTGGTCTAGTAATGCCTTGTCTTTTTCTGTTGTGGTCTAGTACTGCCTTGTCTTTTTTCTGTTGTGATCTAGTACTGCCTTGTTGTCTTTATCTGTTGTGGTCTAGTACTGCCTTGTTGTCTTTATCTGTTGTGGTCTCGGACTGCCTTGTCTTTTTCTGTTGTGATCTAGTACTGCCTTGTCTTTTTCTGTTGTGGTCTAGTACTGCCTTGTTGTCTTTATCTGTTGTGGTCTAGTAATGCCTTGTCTTTTTCTGTTGTGGTCTAGTACTGCCTTGTCTTTTTCTGTTGTGGTCTAGTACTGCCTTGTCTTTTTCTGTTGTGATCTAGTACTACCTTGTCTTTTTCTGTTGTGGTCTAGTACTGCCTTGTCTTTTTCTGTTGTGGTCTAGTACTGCCTTGTCTTTTTCTGTTGTGATCTAGTACTGCCTTGTCTTTTTCTGTTGTGATCTAGTACTGCCTTGTTGTCTTTATCTGTTGTGGTCTCGGACTGTCTTTTTGCTAGCTAGGTCCATCTACTTTAAGTGTTGCCTGTCTTCGCAGAAGCCTACTTGATGTGTGAACTGCTGACTGCTCGTCATTTGCAGATAGTTGCTGACACATCAACCAGGATTAAGGGGCAGGGCAATTTGTGACTTGTTTTGGTTATCAGAGGCTGTATTGGAGGGGTTTCTCCTCTTCCTAGGCAATCAGTGATTAGTACACGGCAGGGAACTCTTCACCTCTGCTCCTCGTTAATTAGCGTTAGTTCTTTTGTCTCCCCTGGTTTCACAGGGGCAGATGTAAGTGACGGTCGTGTCAGTTTTGTTGCTAAACTAAGACCGTCAGCGAAACAGACTGTTCTGCGGAAATGTGGTCGAGGAGTCGCCACTCTCTCACTTGAGTATCTTACCTAGTTATTTACAGATGATCTTGTTTTGCTCTTTTGTGGTTTTGTCAACTATGTGTGTTTTTCTATACCTGTTCGCACCTCTCCCTGTAGGATTTAGAGACGCTCCCCACTTCTTTGGCTGCTACCCTTCTAATTTAGTGTACCCTGCGCTCACAACCCGGGTGTCTGGCAGCGTTTTGAACAGCCGATCTGTGGTCAAGAACGCTGAGTTCATCTCATCCTATGCTGCCCTTCAGTCCCTTGTCTTTTTGTCCCTGACGGAGACACGGATCACCCCAGAAAACACTGCTACTCCAGCTGCTCGGTCTTCATCCGACTGTTCTCTCATAGTTCGAGAGCATCTAGTCGCCCATTTCCTCACGATGGCTCATCATTTGTCGTACTTGGTGACTTCAACCTCCCCACGTCTGCCTTTGATGAATTTCTTTCCAACTCTCTCTTTCCCCTCCTTGCCTTTTGACCTCAGTCTTTTTTAATAATCTTCAACTCACAAGGCAGGCAAGACGATTGACCTCATCTTTACAAGAGTCTGTTCTACTAATCTCACTACACCCCCCCTCCAGGTCTCTGTTCTCCTACTAATCTCACTGTAACCTCCTCCCCCCTCCAGGTCTCTGTTCTCCTACTAATCTCACTGTAACCCCCTCCCCCCCCTCCAGGTCTCTGTTCTCCTACTAATCTCAGTGTAACCCCTCCAGGTCTCTGTTCTCCTACTAATCTCACTGTAACCCCTCCAGGTCTCTGTTCTCCTACTAATCTCACTGTAACCCCCCCCCTCCAGGTCTCTGTTCTCCTACTAATCTCACTGTAACCCCCTCCAGGTCTCTGTTCTCCTGCTAATCTCACTGTAACCCCCTCCAGGTCTCTGTTCTCCTACTAAATCTCACTGTAACCTCCTCCAGTCTCCTACCCCCTCCAGGTCTCTGTCCCTACACCCTCTCCTCTCCTCCAACCCTAACCACTCAGTCCCTACCCCCTCCAGGTCTCCCTCTCCTCCAACCCTAACCACTCAGTCCCTACCCCCTCCAGGTCTCCCTCTCCTCCAACCCTAACCCTCAGTCCCTACCCCCTCCAGGTCTCCCTCTCCTCCAACCCTAACCACTCCAGTCCCTACCCCCTCCAGGTCTCCCTCTCCTCCAACCCTAACCACTCAGTCTACCCCCTCCAGGTCTCCCTCCTCCAACCCTAACCACCTCCCTACCCCCTCCAGGTCTCCCTCTCCTCCAACCCTAACCACTCAGTCCCTACCCCCTCCAGGTCTCCCTCTCCTCCAACCCTAACCACTCAGTCCCTACCCCCTCCAGGTCTCCCTCTCCTCCAACCCTAACCACTCAGTCCCTACCCCCTCCAGGTCTCCCTCTCCTCCAACCCTAACCCTCAGTCCCTACCCCTCCAGGTCTCCTCCAACCCTTCAGTCCCTACCTCCTCCAGGTCTCCTCTCCTCCAACCCTAACCCCTCCAGGTCCCTACCCCCTCCAGGTCTCTCCTCCAACCCTAACCACTCAGTCCCTACCTCCTCCAGGTCTCCCTCTCCTCCAACCCTAACCACTCAGTCCCTACCCCTCCAGGTCTCCCTCTCCTCCAACCCTAACCACTCAGTCCCTACCCCCTCCAGGTCTCCCTCTCCTCCAACCCTAACCACTCAGTCCCTACCTCCTCCAGGTCTCCCTCTCCTCCAACCCTAACCACTCAGTCCCTACCCCTCCAGGTCTCCCTCTCCTCCAACCCTAACCACTCAGTCCCTACCTCCTCCAGGTCTCCCTCTCCTCCAACCCTAACCACTCAGTCCCTACCCCTCCAGGTCTCCCTCTCCTCCAACCCTAACCACTCAGTCCCTACCCCCTCCAGGTCTCCCTCTCCTCCAACCCTAACCACTCAGTCCCTACCTCCTCCAGGTCTCCCTCTCCTCCAACCCTAACCACTCAGTCCCTACCCCCTCCAGGTCTCCCTCTCCTCCAACCCTAACCACTCAGTCCCTACCCCCTCCAGGTCTCCCTCTCCTCCAACCCTAACCACTCAGTCCCTACCCCCTCCAGGTCTCCCTCTCCTCCAACCCTAACCACTCAGTCCCTACCCCCTCCAGGTCTCCCTCTCCTCCAACCCTAACCACTCAGTCCCTACCCCCTCCAGGTCTCCCTCTCCTCCAACCCTAACCACTCAGTCCCTACCTCCTCCAGGTCTCCCTCTCCTCCAACCCTAACCACTCAGTCCCTACCCCCTCCAGGTCTCCCTCTCCTCCAACCCTAACCACTCAGTCCCTACCCCTCCAGGTCTCCCTCTCCTCCAACCCTAACCACTCAGTCCCTACCCCCTCCAGGTCTCCCTCTCCTCCAACCCTAACCACTCAGTCCCTACCCCCTCCAGGTCTCCCTCTCCTCCAACCCTAACCACTCAGTCCCTACCCCCTCCAGGTCTCCCTCTCCTCCAACCCTAACCACTCAGTCCCTACCCCCTCCAGGTCTCCCTCTCCTCCAACCCTAACCACTCAGTCCCTACCCCCTCCAGGTCTCCCTCTCCTCCAACCCTAACCACTCAGTCCCTACCCCCTCCAGGTCTCCCTCTCCTCCAACCCTAACCACTCAGTCCCTACCCCTCCAGGTCTCCCTCTCCTCCAACCCTAACCACTCAGTCCCTACCCCCTCCAGGTCTCCCTCTCCTCCAACCCTAACCACTCAGTCCCTACCCCCTCCAGGTCTCCCTCTCCTCCAACCCTAACCACTCAGTCCCTACCCCCTCCAGGTCTCCCTCTCCTCCAACCCTAACCACTCAGTCCCTACCTCCTCCAGGTCTCCCTCTCCTCCAACCCTAACCACTCAGTCCCTACCTCCTCCAGGTCTCCCTCTCCTCCAACCCTAACCACTCAGTCCCTACCCCCTCCAGGTCTCCCTCTCCTCCAACCCTAACCACTCAGTCCCTACCCCCTCCAGGTCTCCCTCTCCTCCAACCCTAAACCACTCAGTCCCTACCCAGATGGTCATGCGCCATCGCAGTCTTTGTTCTTTCTCTCCCTCTACTCTCTCCTATTCTATCCTAGCCTCTTCGACCCCTACTCTCCTCCCTTTCTGCATCCTATGACTCACACGGTTCCCTTTCCTCCCGGCAGGCTCAGCCCTCCCCTATTGCTCTATGGCTGAGTGACTCATTGCATGTTTACAGAACAGGGCTGCAGACAGCCGAGAGAAAATGAAGGAAAACTCAACTTCCGGAGGACCTATCATCCTTTCACTCCTCCTTCTCTACCTTCTAGGAAAAAAGTTGACGACATCCACAACTCATTCACTCATCCTATTGAGTCCACTGGTCCCACTCATTCACTCAGCCTATTGAGTCCACTGGTCCCACTCACACAGAACTACCCTACGCCTTGACCTCATTCTCCCCTCTCTCTCTCCAGATGGCATCCTGCGAATAGTGAGGTCTGGCTGCCCGACATCCTGCCCACTCGACCCCCATCCCCTCCTTCCTTCTCTGGAGTCCTTCACCCATTCCTCACGTCCCTCGTCAACTCATTCCTGAGCACAAGCTGCGTCCCTTCTGACTTCAAAATGACCCGAGTTGCTCCCCTGGTCAAGAAACCAATACTCAACTCATCTGACGTCAAACTATAAGACCTCCTTCCCTTCCTGTTCTTTTCCAAAACACTTGAGAGCGTGCTGTCTCTGATCAACTTTCTCGTTATCTCTCTCAGAATGATCTTCTTGAGCCTAACCAGTCAGACTCTCTCCTCTGTTCTCATCCTCCTCGGTCTATCCTCTGTTCTAGATCTATCCTCTGTTCTAGATCTATCCTCTGTTCTAGATCTATCCTCTGTTGTAGATCTATCCTCTGTTCTAGATATATCCTCTGTTGTAGATCTATCCTCTGTTCTAGATCTATCCGCTGATCTAGATCTATCCTCTGTTCTAGATATATCCTCTGTTCTAGATCTATCCTCTGTTCTAGATATATCCTCTGTTCTAGATCTATCCGCTGCCTTCGACGCTATGAACCATCAGATCTTCCTCTCCTTCCTCTCAGGGTGTATCAGGCTCTACACACTCCTGGGTCACATCCTACCTGGCAGGCCGCTCCTACCAGGTGATGTGGAGAGGATCTGTGTCTGCACCACGCACTCTCACTACTGGTGTCCCCCATGGCTCGGTTCTAGGTCCTCTTCTCTCTATACACCAATTTTCCAGTCATCTGATGATTCTCAGTATCTACACTCAGTCCCTACCCCCTCCAGGTCCCCCTCTCCTCCAACCCTAACCACTCAGTCCCTACCCCCTCCAAGTCTCCCTCTCCTGACGTGAGGGTGACGTGGAGAGGATCTGTGTCTGCACCACGTACTTTCACTACTGGTGTCCCCCAGGGCTCAGTTCTAGGTCCTCTTCTAGGGCTCGGTTCTAGGTCCTCTTCTCTCTATACAACAAGTCACTAGGCTCCGTCATATCCTCACATGGTCTCTCCTAACATTGCTATGTGGATGACGCCCCCCCCCCCATTCTGAAACCCAGGCGGTGTTGGAGATTTTCCAGTCATCTGATGATTCTCAGTACCTATACTGTTATCTTTGAAGTAGAAAGAATAATCAATATAAGCTTAAATATTAGACATGTGTCAGCAGAATGAAGGCGGAAGCCCATGTGAGTGTACAAAGCTAGATCAACATCGAATTGACTATCAGCCATGTACAGAACAGAACGTAAGCAGAATCTGTGAAGATGTGGCGAGACAAGGTAAACTAACAAGATGTGACTGCTCTGGGCCATATCTGATCTTGTGAAGGCGACTGGTCACGCACATACATAAGTTAAGCATACACATACAATGTAGATTTGAACTTGTAAAGACCTTTGGACAGGAACATTAGCTAAGGGGGTATGCATGTCATGCCCAAGGACCGTGCCCCAGGACGACCTGACATGATGACTCCTTGCTGTCCCCAGTCCACCTGGCCATGCTGCTGCTCCAGTTTCAACTGGCCTGGGCCCTAGGACCATGTCCCAGGACGACCTGACATGATGACTCCTTGCTGTCCCCAGTCCACCTGACTGTGCTGCTGCTCCAGTTTCAACTGTTCTGCCTTGTTATTATTCGACCATGCTGGTCATTTATGAACATTTGAACATCTTGGCCATGTTCTGTTATAATCTCCACCCGGCACAGCCAGAAGAGGACTGGCCACCCCTCATAGCCTGGTTCCTCTCTACCCGGCACAGCCAGAAGAGGACTGGCCATCCCACATAGCCTGGTTCCTCTCTAGGTTTCTTCCTAGGTTTTGGCCTTTCTAGGGAGTTTTTCCTAGCCACCGTGCTTCTACACCTGCATTGCTTGCTGTTTGGGGTTTTAGGCTGGGTTTCTGTACAGCACTTTGAGATATCAGCTGATGTACGAAGGGCTATATAAATAAATTGATTTGATTTGATGCCGCCAATATAATCTATGCCCCACAGTCTGAGCCAATTAGAGAATGGAAAGTAAGTAAGACAACAAGATTCATAAAAAGGGGTGATGACGTTATGTAAGGGTAAGACTGTATAAAAACCAAGCACTAAGAATAAAGATTCAGTTGTTTCATGAACGAACTCGGCTTTGTTGCTCTCTGTGATAAAAGTCTCATTGAATTCACAAGCTCTGGTATCCGAGAAGTATTTGAGTCAATATTTTTCCACAACAGTGGCGACATGCGTCTCTGCGTGCCTGGCAGATATCACAACTTGGATGTTGGCCTCAAGCTCAACCTCGACAAGATGGAATCCAGTCACTTCTCCTGTCTGGGCTACTGCAACTCTCTGTTGGCTCGGCTCCCTGCATATGAAAATGTATTCATTCACTACTGTAAGTCTCTCTGGATAAGAGAGTCTGCTAAATGACTCACTACTGTAAGTCTCTGGATAAGAGAGTCTGCTAAATGACTCACTACTGTAAGTCTCTGGATAAGTCTGCTAAATGACTCACTACTGTAAGTCTCTGGATAAGTCTGCTAAATGACTCACTACTGTAAGTCTCTGGATAAGAGAGTCTGCTAAATGACTCACTACTGTAAGTCTCTCTGGATAAGAGAGTCTGCTAAATGACTCACTACTGTAAGTCTCTGGATAAGAGAGTCTGCTAAATGACTCACTACTGTAAGTCTCTCTGGATAAGAGAGTCTGTTAAATGACTCACTACTGTAAGTCTCTGGATAAGTCTGCTAAATGACTCACTACTGTAAGTCTCTGGATAAGAGAGTCTGCTAAATGACTCACTACTGTAAGTCTCTCTGGATAAGAGAGTCTGCTAAATGACTCACTACTGTAAGTCTCTGGATAAGAGAGTCTGCTAAATGACTCACTACTGTAAGTCTCTGGATAAGAGAGTCTGCTAAATGACTCACTACTGTAAGTCTCTCTGGATAAGAGAGTCTGCTAAATGACTCACTACTGTAAGTCTCTCTGGATAAGAGAGTCTGCTAAATGACTCACTACTGTAAGTCTCTCTGGATAAGAGAGTCTGCTAAATGACTCACTACTGTAAGTCTCTCTGGATAAGAGAGTCTGCTAAATGACTCACTACTGTAAGTCTCTCTGGATAAGAGAGTCTGCTAAATGACTCACTACTGTAAGTCTCTCTGGATAAGAGAGTCTGCTAAATGACTCACTACTGTAAGTCTCTCTGGATAAGAGAGTCTGCTAAATGACTCACTACTGTAAGTCTCTCTGGATAAGAGAGTCTGCTAAATGACTCACTACTGTAAGTCTCTCTGGATAAGAGAGTCTGCTAAATGACTCCCTACTGTAAGTCTCTGGATAAGTCTGCTAAATGACTCACTACTGTAAGTCTCTGGATAAGTCTGCTAAATGACTCACTACTGTAAGTCTCTGGATAAGTCTGCTAAATGACTCACTACTGTAAGTCTCTGGATAAGTCTGCTAAATGACTCACTACTGTAAGTCTCTGGATAAGTCTGCTAAATGACTCACTACTGTAAGTCTCTGGATAAGAGAGTCTGCTAAATGACTCACTACTGTAAGTCTCTCTGGATAAGAGAGTCTGCTAAATGACTCACTACTGTAAGTCTCTGGATAAGAGAGTCTGCTAAATGACTCACTACTGTAAGTCTCTCTGGATAAGAGAGTCTGTTAAATGACTCACTACTGTAAGTCTCTGGATAAGTCTGCTAAATGACTCACTACTGTAAGTCTCTGGATAAGAGAGTCTGCTAAATGACTCACTACTGTAAGTCTCTGGATAAGAGAGTCTGCTAAATGACTCACTACTGTAAGTCTCTGGATAAGAGAGTCTGCTAAATGACTCACTACTGTAAGTCTCTCTGGATAAGAGAGTCTGCTAAATGACTCACTACTGTAAGTCTCTGGATAAGAGAGTCTGCTAAATGACTCACTACTGTAAGTCTCTCTGGATAAGAGAGTCTGCTAAATGACTCACTACTGTAAGTCTCTGGATAAGAGAGTCTGCTAAATGACTCACTACTGTAAGTCTCTCTGGATAAGAGAGTCTGCTAAATGACTCACTACTGTAAGTCTCTCTGGATAAGAGAGTCTGCTAAATGACTCACTACTGTAAGTCTCTGGATAAGAGAGTCTGCTAAATGACTCACTACTGTAAGTCTCTCTGGATAAGAGAGTCTGCTAAATGACTCACTACTGTAAGTCTCTGGATAAGAGAGTCTGCTAAATGACTCACTACTGTAAGTCTCTGGATAAGAGAGTCTGCTAAATGACTCACTACTGTAAGTCTCTGGATAAGAGAGTCTGCTAAATGACTCACTACTGTAAGTCTCTGGATAAGAGAGTCTGCTAAATGACTCACTACTGTAAGTCTCTGGATAAGAGAGTCTGCTAAATGACTCACTACTGTAAGTCTCTGGATAAGAGAGTCTGCTAAATGACTCACTACTGTAAGTCTCTGGATAAGAGAGTCTGCTAAATGACTCACTACTGTAAGTCTCTGGATAAGAGAGTCTGCTAAATGACTCACTACTGTAAGTCTCTCTGGATAAGAGAGTCTGCTAAATGACTCACTACTGTAAGTCTCTCTGGATAAGAGAGTCTGCTAAATGACTCACTACTGTAAGTCTCTCTGGATAAGAGAGTCTGCTAAATGACTCACTACTGTAAGTCTCTCTGGATAAGAGAGTCTGCTAAATGACTCACTACTGTAAGTCTCTCTGGATAAGAGAGTCTGCTAAATGACTCACTACTGTAAGTCTCTCTGGATAAGAGAGTCTGCTAAATGACTCACTACTGTAAGTCTCTCTGGATAAGAGAGTCTGCTAAATGACTCACTACTGTAAGTCTCTCTGGATAAGAGAGTCTGCTAAATGACTCACTACTGTAAGTCTCTCTGGATAAGAGAGTCTGCTAAATGACTCACTACTGTAAGTCTCTGGATAAGAGAGTCTGCTAAATGACTCACTACTGTAAGTCTCTGGATAAGAGAGTCTGCTAAATGACTCACTACTGTAAGTCTCTCTGGATAAGAGAGTCTGCTAAATGACTCACTACTGTAAGTCTCTCTGGATAAGAGAGTCTGCTAAATGACTCACTACTGTAAGTCTCTGGATAAGAGAGTCTGCTAAATGACTCACTACTGTAAGTCTCTGGATAAGAGAGTCTGCTAAATGACTCACTACTGTAAGTCTCTGGATAAGAGAGTCTGCTAAATGACTCACTACTGTAAGTCTCTCTGGATAAGAGAGTCTGCTAAATGACTCACTACTGTAAGTCTCTGGATAAGAGAGTCTGCTAAATGACTCACTACTGTAAGTCTCTGGATAAGAGAGTCTGCTAAATGACTCACTACTGTAAGTCTCTGGATAAGAGAGTCTGCTAAATGACTCACTACTGTAAGTCTCTGGATCAGAGAGTCTGCTAAATGACTCACTACTGTAAGTCTCTGGATAAGAGTCTGCTAAATGACTCACTACTGTAAGTCTCTGGATAAGAGAGTCTGCTAAATGACTCACTACTGTAAGTCTCTGGATAAGAGAGTCTGCTAAATGACTCACTACTGTAAGTCTCTGGATAAGAGAGTCTGCTAAATGACTCACTACTGTAAGTCTCTGGATAAGAGAGACTGCTAAATGACTCACTACTGTAAGTCTCTGGATAAGAGAGTCTGCTAAATGACTCACTACTGTAAGTCTCTGGATAAGAGAGTCTGCTAAATGACTCACTACTGTAAGTCTCTGGATAAGAGAGTCTGCTAAATGACTCACTACTGTAAGTCTCTGGATAAGAGAGTCTGCTAAATGACTCACTACTGTAAGTCTCTGGATAAGAGAGTCTGCTAAATGACTCACTACTGTAAGTCTCTCTGGATAAGAGAGTCTGCTAAATGACTCACTACTGTAAGTCGCTCTGGATAAGAGAGTCTGCTAAATGACTCACTACTGTAAGTCTCTGGATAAGAGAGTCTGCTAAATGACTCACTACTGTAAGTCTCTCTGGATAAGAGAGTCTGCTAAATGACTCACTACTGTAAGTCGCTCTGGATAAGAGAGTCTGCTAAATGACTCACTACTGTAAGTCTCTGGATCAGAGAGTCTGCTAAATGACTCACTACTGTAAGTCTCTGGATAAGAGTCTGCTAAATGACTCACTACTGTAAGTCTCTGGATAAGAGAGTCTGCTAAATGACTCACTACTGTAAGTCTCTGGATAAGAGAGTCTGCTAAATGACTCACTACTGTAAGTCTCTGGATAAGAGAGTCTGCTAAATGACTCACTACTGTAAGTCTCTCTGGATAAGAGAGTCTGCTAAATGACTCACTACTGTAAGTCTCTGGATAAGAGAGTCTGCTAAATGACTCATTACTGTAAGTCTCTCTGGATAAGAGAGTCTGCTAAATGACTCACTACTGTAAGTCTCTCTGGATAAGAGAGTCTGCTAAATGACTCACTACTGTAAATCTCTGGATAAGAGAGTCTGCTAAATGATTCACTACTGTAAGTCTCTCTGGATAAGAGAGTCTGCTAAATGACTCACTACTGTAAGTCTCTGGATAAGAGAGTCTGCTAAATGACTCACTACTGTAAGTCTCTCTGGATAAGAGAGTCTGCTAAATGACTCACTACTGTAAGTCTCTCTGGATAAGAGAGTCTGCTAAATGACTCACTACTGTAAATCTCTGGATAAGAGAGTCTGCTAAATGACTCACTACTGTAAGTCTCTCTGGATAAGAGAGTCTGCTAAATGACTCACTACTGTAAGTCTCTGGATAAGAGAGTCTGCTAAATGACTCACTACTGTAAGTCTCTGGATAAGAGAGTCTGCTAAATGACTCACTACTGTAAGTCTCTCTGGATAAGAGAGTCTGCTAAATGACTCACTACTGTAAGTCTCTCTGGATAAGAGAGTCTGCTAAATGACTCACTACTGTAAGTCTCTCTGGATAAGAGAGTCTGCTAAATGACCAAAAATGTTATTGCCATTAAACCCTTGCAACAGCCCGCTTTGTTGTCAACCTTTCCAAGTTCTCCCATGTCTCCCCGCTCCTCTGCACACTCCATTGGCTTCCAGTCGAACTACGAATCCAGTATTAGACCATGGGGTTTATCTATAGAAACCGCAAGAGGAACTGTCCCTGCCTACCTTCGGCTCAAACGCTACACTCCAACCTGAGCACCCTACACCCCAACCTGAGCACCCTACACCCCAACCTGAGCACCCTACACCCCAACCTGAGCACCCTACACCCCAACCTGAGCACCCTACACCCCAACCTGAGCACCCTACACCCCAACCTGAGCACCCTACACCCAACCTGAGCACCCTTCACCCCAACCTGAGCACCCTACACTCCAACCTGAGCACCCTACACCCCAACCAGAGCACCCTACACCCCAACCTGAGCACCCTACACCCCAACCTGAGCACCCTACACCCCAACCTGAGCACCCTGTTCTGCCCCCTCAGGTCTCTTGGCCCTCTCACCCCTACGGGAGGTCAGCTCCCTGCCCGTCTTCTGAAACCATGCCTTTTCAAACATTATCTTTAATTATCCTCCTCCTCACCTTGACTTCCCTCCACAAAAATAAAGGAACCAGCTCTTGTCACGTGTGCCGAATACAACAACTGTGAAATGCAAATATTCCGGTATAGCTGATGAAAGTCACTCTAGATAAGAGCGGCTGCTAAATGATTACAATGTAAAATATGCATTTGTTTAAATTTGGACCTTTATTTAACTTGGCAAGTCAGTTAAATGACTTGCAAAGTCATTGGTCCTTCTGTAGCTCAGTTGGTAGAGCATGGCGCTTGTAACGCCAGGGTAGTGGGTTTGATCTCCGGGACCACCCATACGTAGAATGTATGCACACATGACTGTAAGTCGCTTTGGATAAAAGCGTCTGCTAAATGGCATATATTATTATAGTTAAGAACAAATTCCTATTTTCAATGACGACCTAGGAACAGTGGGTTAACTACCTTGTTCAGGGGGAGAGGATTTGATCTTGCAACCTTGACTGGTTACAAGACCAACGCTCTAACCACTAGGCTACCTGCCGCCTCTACACTCTAACCACTAGGCTACCTGCCTCCTTCATACGCATGACGTGCGTATGAAATAATCACAATGAGGTTTGAAATAATGGCTGAAAGTGAGTTATATTTGTCCATTTCATTATTACTTATCTGAATGAGACTTTTTTGCAGCACATTAACTTTTTACTTTTTGCAGCACATTAAAGTTCGCAATTCATGTACG
This sequence comes from Oncorhynchus gorbuscha, assembly GCF_021184085.1. Classification (NCBI taxonomy): domain Eukaryota; kingdom Metazoa; phylum Chordata; class Actinopteri; order Salmoniformes; family Salmonidae; genus Oncorhynchus; species Oncorhynchus gorbuscha. The sequence goes on along the minus strand of NC_060182.1, from coordinate 95,338,752 downwards.
TTGTTGTTAGGCAATAATATGCTTGCATGCTTGTTATGGACTGTATAACTTTTGCCTTAAAATAAATCAGTTTGTTTTCACAATGGATAAAACAATCCTAAAGAAATCAACCTTTATGGTCAGTATGTGCCTCTTTTTTTATTCTCGCAAATATTTGTTCATCCTCGTCGCCTTATATATCTTCCAAGCAGTATTTATTTGTGTTATGATGTAGCCTAATGCATATGGGTCCTCCATAAAGATTCCCAGTGGAAATTCCCCAAATGAATTGCTCTGTAAAATGCCGATGATCTTAATGAGGATTATGATAATTCATGACGACGATTAAAAAATAAAAGTGAAAAATTACAAATAAAAGCATAGATCTCTCGGTAAATTCCCATATCTCTCTCTCTCTCTCTCTCTCTCTCTCTCTCTCTCTCTCTCTCTCTCTCTCTCTCTCTCTCTCTCTCTCTCTCTCTCTCTCTCTGTCTCTCTCTCTCTCTCTGTCTCTCTCTCTCTCTCTCTCTCTCTCTCTCTCTCTCTCTCTCTCTCTCTCTCTCTCTCTCTCTCTCTCTCTCTCTCTCTCTCTCTCTCTCTCTCTCTCTCTCTCTCTCTCTCTCTCTCTCTCTCTCCTCTCTCTCATGTATGCAGTCTATTGTCAATTGGTGATGGGGGGGGAGAGATTCTTGGACCCGAGGCAGCCAGTAGCACTAGCACGATGATGTAATCAACATTTTTTTCCCCTCCTCACTCATTGAGGGGGGCTCGATAAATCTCTCTCGGGCGCCCGTGTAGGCGTGTTTCGCACCGGGGTGAAAATGGATTGTATTCGTTTTGGGAACCGGGCTGCCTCCCGGGCGTTGAGTCATACATACTGTGTTCAAAAAACAACTGGCAACTCGGGAAAAATACGAGGTCAAATCATGACGTTAGTGATTTTCAGTTCGGAAAATCTGAGCTCTGGAAAGAGACAGAGTTCTGGAGTTGGTTGACTGTTCAAATCGATTTTTGCCAGTTGGAGCTTGTTTTTTTAACCAGTGGTGGAAAAAGTACCCAACTGTCATACTTGAGTAAAAGTAAAGATACCTTAATAGAAAATGACTCAAGTAAAAGTCACCCAGTAAAATACTACTTGAGTAAAAGTAAAGATACCTTAATAGAAAATTACTCAAGTAAAAGTCACCCAGTAAAATACTACTTGAGTAAAAGTCTAAAAGTATTTGGTTTTAAATATACTTAAGTATCAAAAGTAAAAGTATACATAATCTCAAATATTAAATATTAATATATTAAAGCAAACCAGATGGCACAGTTTTCATTTAAAAAAAACGTATTGAGGATAGCAGTGGCACACTCCAGAACTCAGACATAATTTACAAACAAAGTCCTCCAGATCAGAGGCAGTAGGGATGACCAGGGATGTTCTCTGTTTAGTGAGTCCTCCAGATCAGAGACAGTAGGGATGACCAGGGATGTTCTCTGTTTAGTGAGTCCTCCAGATCAGAGGCAGCAGGGATGACCAGGGATGTTCTCTGTTTAGTGAGTCCTCCAGATCAGAGGCAGTAGGGATGACCAGGGATGTTCTCTGTTTAGTGAGTCCTCCAGATCAGAGGCAGGAGGGAGGACCAGGGATGTTCTCTGTTTAGTGAGTCCTCCAGATCAGAGGCAGTAGGGATGACCAGGGATGTTCTCTGTTTAGTGAGTCCTCCAGATCAGAGGCAGCAGGGATGACCAGGGATGTTCTCTGTTTAGTGAGTCCTCCAGATCAGAGGCAGTAGGGATGACCAGGGATGTTCTCTGTTTAGTGAGTCCTCCAGATCAGAGGCAGTAGGGAGGACCAGGGATGTTCTCTGTTTAGTGAGTCCTCCAGATCAGAGGCAGGAGGGAGGACCAGGGATGTTCTCTGTTTAGTGAGTCCTCCAGATCAGAGGCAGTAGGGATGACCAGGGATGTTCTCTGTTTAGTGAGTCCTCCAGATCAGAGGCAGTAGGGAGGACCAGGGATGTTCTCTGTTTAGTGAGTCCTCCAGATCAGAGGCAGTAGGGATGACCAGGGATGTTCTCTGTTTAGTGAGTCCTCCAGATCAGAGGCAGTAGGGATGACCAGGGATGTTCTCTGTTTAGTGAGTCCTCCAGATCAGAGGCAGTAGGGAGGACCAGGGATGTTCTCTGTTTAGTGAGTCCTCCAGATCAGAGGCAATAGGGATGACCAGGGATGTTCTCTGTTTAGTGAGTCCTCCAGATCAGAGGCAGTAGGGATGACCAGGGATGTTCTCTATTTAGTGAGTCCTCCAGATCAGAGGCAATAGGGATGACCAGGGATGTTCTCTGTTTAGTGAGTTCTCCAGATCAGAGGCAGTAGGGATGACCAGGGATGTTCTCTGTTTAGTGAGTCCTCCAGATCAGAGGCAGTAGGGAGGACCAGGGATGTTCTCTGTTTAGTGAGTCCTCCAGATCAGAGGCAGTAGGGATGACCAGGGATGTTCTCTGTTTAGTGAGTCCTCCAGATCAGAGGCAGCAGGGATGACCAGGGATGTTCTCTGTTTAGTGAGTCCTCCAGATCAGAGGCAGTAGGGATGACCAGGGATGTTCTCTGTTTAGTGAGTCCTCCAGATCAGAGGCAGTAGGGAGGACCAGGGATGTTCTCTGTTTAGTGAGTCCTCCAGATCAGAGGCAGTAGGGATGACCAGGGATGTTCTCTGTTTAGTGAGTCCTCCAGATCAGAGGCAGTAGGGATGACCAGGGATGTTCTCTGTTTAGTGAGTCCTCCAGATCAGAGGCAGTAGGGAGGACCAGGGATGTTCTCTGTTTAGTGAGTCCTCCAGATCAGAGGCAGTAGGGATGACCAGGGATGTTCTCTGTTTAGTGAGTCCTCCAGATCAGAGGCAGTAGGGAGGACCAGGGATGTTCTCTGTTTAGTGAGTCCTCCAGATCAGAGGCAGTAGGGATGACCAGGGATGTTCTCTGTTTAGTGAGTCCTCCAGATCAGAGGCAGTAGGGAGGACCAGGGATGTTCTCTGTTTAGTGAGTCCTCCAGATCAGAGGCAGTAGGGATGACCAGGGATGTTCTCTGTTTAGTGAGTCCTCCAGATCAGAGGCAGTAGGGATGACCAGGGATGTTCTCTGTTTAGTGAGTCCTCCAGATCAGAGGCAGTAGAGATGACCAGGGATGTTCTCTGTTTAGTGAGTCCTCCAGATCAGAGGCAGTAGGGAGGACCAGGGATGTTCTCTGTTTAGAGAGTCCTCCAGATCAGAGGCAGCAGGGATGACCAGGGATGTTCTCTGTTTAGTGAGTCCTCCAGATCAGAGGCAGTAGGGATGACCAGGGATGTTCTCTGTTTAGTGAGTCCTCCAGATCAGAGACAGTAGGGATGACCAGGGATGTTCTCTGTTTAGTGAGTCCTCCAGATCAGAGGCAGTAGGGATGACCAGGGATGTTCTCTGTTTAGTGAGTCCTCCAGATCAGAGACAGTAGGGATGACCAGGGATGTTCTCTGTTTAGTGAGTCCTCCAGATCAGAGGCAGTAGGGATGACCAGGGATGTTCTCTATTTAGTGAGTCCTCCAGATCAGAGGCAATAGGGATGACCAGGGATGTTCTCTGTTTAGTGAGTCCTCCAGATCAGAGGCAGTAGGGAGGACCAGGGATGTTCTCTGTTTAGTGAGTCCTCCAGATCAGAGGCAGTAGAGATGACCAGGGATGTTCTCTGTTTAGTGAGTCCTCCAGATCAGAGGCAGTAGGGATGACCAGGGATGTTCTCTGTTTAGTGAGTCCTCCAGATCAGAGGCAGTAGAGATGACCAGGGATGTTCTCTGTTTAGTGAGTCCTCCAGATCAGAGGCAGTAGGGAGGACCAGGGATGTTCTCTGTTTAGAGAGTCCTCCAGATCAGAGGCAGCAGGGATGACCAGGGATGTTCTCTGTTTAGTGAGTCCTCCAGATCAGAGGCAGTAGGGATGACCAGGGATGTTCTCTGTTTAGTGAGTCCTCCAGATCAGAGACAGTAGGGATGACCAGGGATGTTCTCTGTTTAGTGAGTCCTCCAGATCAGAGGCAGTAGGGATGACCAGGGATGTTCTCTGTTTAGTGAGTCCTCCAGATCAGAGACAGTAGGGATGACCAGGGATGTTCTCTGTTTAGTGAGTCCTCCAGATCAGAGGCAGTAGGGATGACCAGGGATGTTCTCTATTTAGTGAGTCCTCCAGATCAGAGGCAATAGGGATGACCAGGGATGTTCTCTGTTTAGTGAGTCCTCCAGATCAGAGGCAGTAGGGATGACCAGGGATGTTCTCTGTTTAGTGAGTCCTCCAGATCAGAGGCAGTAGGGAGGACCAGGGATGTTCTCTGTTTAGTGAGTCCTCCAGATCAGAGGCAGTAGGGAGGACCAGGGATGTTCTCTGTTTAGTGAGTCCTCCAGATCAGAGGCAGTAGAGATGACCAGGGATGTTCTCTGTTTAGTGAGTCCTCCAGATCAGAGGCAGTAGGGATGACCAGGGATGTTCTCTGTTTAGTGAGTCCTCCAGATCAGAGGCAGTAGAGATGACCAGGGATGTTCTCTGTTTAGTGAGTCCTCCAGATCAGAGGCAGTAGGGAGGACCAGGGATGTTCTCTGTTTAGTGAGTCCTCCAGATCAGAGGCAGTAGGGAGGACCAGGGATCAGAGGCAGTAGGGATGACCAGGGATCGGTTCTCTGTTTAGAGAGTCCTCCAGATCAGAGGCAGCAGGGATGACCAGGGATGTTCTCTGTTTAGTGAGTCCTCCAGATCAGAGGCAGTAGGGATGACCAGGGATGTTCTCTGTTTAGTGAGTCCTCCAGATCAGAGGCAGTAGGGATGACCAGGGATGTTCTCTGTTTAGTGAGTCCTCCAGATCAGAGGCAGTAGGGAGGACCAGGGATGTTCTCTGTTTAGTGAGTCCTCCAGATCAGAGGCAGTAGGGATGACCAGGGATGTTCTCTGTTTAGTGAGTCCTCCAGATCAGAGGCAGTAGGGATGACCAGGGATGTTCTCTGTTTAGTGAGTCCTCCAGATCAGAGGCAGTAGGGAGGACCAGGGATGTTCTCTGTTTAGTGAGTCCTCCAGATCAGAGGCAATAGGGATGACCAGGGATGTTCTCTGTTTAGTGAGTCCTCCAGATCAGAGGCAGTAGGGATGACCAGGGATGTTCTCTGTTTAGTGAGTCCTCCAGATCAGAGGCAGTAGGGAGGACCAGGGATGTTCTCTGTTTAGTGAGTCCTCCAGATCAGAGGCAGTAGGGATGACCAGGGATGTTCTCTGTTTAGTGAGTCCTCCAGATCAGAGGCAGTAGGGATGACCAGGGATGTTCTCTGTTTAGTGAGTCCTCCAGATCAGAGGCAGTAGAGATGACCAGGGATGTTCTCTGTTTAGTGAGTCCTCCAGATCAGAGGCAGTAGGGAGGACCAGGGATGTTCTCTGTTTAGAGACTCCTCCAGATCAGAGGCAGCAGGGATGACCAGGGATGTTCTCTGTTTAGTGAGTCCTCCAGATCAGAGGCAGTAGGGATGACCAGGGATGTTCTCTGTTTAGTGAGTCCTCCAGATCAGAGACAGTAGGGATGACCAGGGATGTTCTCTGTTTAGTGAGTCCTCCAGATCAGAGGCAGTAGGGATGACCAGGGATGTTCTCTGTTTAGTGAGTCCTCCAGATCAGAGACAGTAGGGATGACCAGGGATGTTCTCTGTTTAGTGAGTCCTCCAGATCAGAGGCAGTAGGGATGACCAGGGATGTTCTCTATTTAGTGAGTCCTCCAGATCAGAGGCAATAGGGATGACCAGGGATGTTCTCTGTTTAGTGAGTCCTCCAGATCAGAGGCAGTAGGGAGGACCAGGGATGTTCTCTGTTTAGTGAGTCCTCCAGATCAGAGGCAATAGGGATGACCAGGGATGTTCTCTGTTTAGTGAGTCCTCCAGATCAGAGGCAGTAGGGATGACCAGGGATGTTCTCTATTTAGTGAGTCCTCCAGATCAGAGGCAATAGGGAGGACCAGGGATGTTCTCTGTTTAGTGAGTCCTCCAGATCAGAGGCAGTAGGGATGACCAGGGATGTTCTCTGTTTAGTGAGTCCTCCAGATCAGAGGCAGTAGGGAGGACCAGGGATGTTCTCTGTTTAGTGAGTCCTCCAGATCAGAGGCAGTAGAGATGACCAGGGATGTTCTCTGTTTAGTGAGTCCTCCAGATCAGAGGCAGTAGGGATGACCAGGGATGTTCTCTGTTTAGTGAGTCCTCCAGATCAGAGGCAGTAGAGATGACCAGGGATGTTCTCTGTTTAGTGAGTCCTCCAGATCAGAGGCAGTAGGGAGGACCAGGGATGTTCTCTGTTTAGAGAGTCCTCCAGATCAGAGGCAGCAGGGATGACCAGGGATGTTCTCTGTTTAGTGAGTCCTCCAGATCAGAGGCAGTAGGGATGACCAGGGATGTTCTCTGTTTAGTGAGTCCTCCAGATCAGAGACAGTAGGGATGACCAGGGATGTTCTCTGTTTAGTGAGTCCTCCAGATCAGAGGCAGTAGGGATGACCAGGGATGTTCTCTGTTTAGTGAGTCCTCCAGATCAGAGACAGTAGGGATGACCAGGGATGTTCTCTGTTTAGTGAGTCCTCCAGATCAGAGGCAGTAGGGATGACCAGGGATGTTCTCTATTTAGTGAGTCCTCCAGATCAGAGGCAATAGGGATGACCAGGGATGTTCTCTGTTTAGTGAGTCCTCCAGATCAGAGGCAGTAGGGATGACCAGGGATGTTCTCTGTTTAGTGAGTCCTCCAGATCAGAGGCAGTAGGGAGGACCAGGGATGTTCTCTGTTTAGTGAGTCCTCCAGATCAGAGGCAGTAGGGAGGACCAGGGATGTTCTCTGTTTAGTGAGTCCTCCAGATCAGAGGCAGTAGGGATGACCAGGGATGTTCTCTGTTTAGTGAGTCCTCCAGATCAGAGGCAGTAGGGATGACCAGGGATGTTCTCTGTTTAGTGAGTCCTCCAGATCAGAGGCAGTAGGGAGGACCAGGGATGTTCTCTGTTTAGTGAGTCCTCCAGATCAGAGGCAGTAGGGAGGACCAGGGATGTTCTCTGTTTAGAGAGTCCTCCAGATCAGAGGCAGTAGGGAGGACCAGGGATGTTCTCTGTTTAGAGAGTCCTCCAGATCAGAGGCAGCAGGGATGACCAGGGATGTTCTCTGTTTCGTGTGTCCTCCAGATCAGAGGCAGTAGGGATGACCAGGGATGTTCTGTTTAGTGAGTCCTCCAGATCAGAGGCAGTAGGGAGGACCAGGGATGTTCTCTGTTTAGAGAGTCCTCCAGATCAGAGGCAGTAGGGAGGACCAGGGATGTTCTCTGTTTCGTGTGTCCTCCAGATCAGAGGCAGTAGGGAGGACCAGGGATGTTCTCTGTTTCGTGTGTCCTCCAGATCAGAGGCAGTAGGGAGGACCAGGGATGTTCTCTGTTTCGTGTGTCCTCCAGATCAGAGGCAGTAGGGAGGACCAGGGATGTTCTCTGTTTCGTGTGTCCTCCAGATCAGAGGCAGTAGGGAGGACCAGGGATGTTCTCTGTTTAGTGAGTCCTCCAGATCAGAGGCAGTAGGGATGACCAGGGATGTTCTCTGTTTAGTGAGTCCTCCAGATCAGAGGCAGTAGGGAGGACCAGGGATGTTCTCTGTTTCGTGTGTCCTCCAGATCAGAGGCAGTAGAGATGACCAGGGATGTTCTCTGTTTCGTGTGTCCTCCAGATCAGAGGCAGTAGGGATGACCAGGGATGTTCTCTGTTTCGTGTGTCCTCCAGATCAGAGGCAGTAGGGATGACCAGGGATGTTCTCTGTTTAGTGAGTCCTCCAGATCAGAGGCAGTAGGGATGACCAGGGATGTTCTCTGTTTAGTGAGTCCTCCAGATCAGAGGCAGTAGGGATGACCAGGGATGTTCTCTGTTTAGAGAGTCCTCCAGATCAGAGGCAGTAGTGGTCTAAAGGCTCTGCATCTCAGTGCAAGAGGCATCACTACAGTCCCTGGTTTGAATCCAGACTATCACATCTGGCTGTGATTGGGAATCCTATAGGGCGGGTCCAGCGTCTTCCGGATTTGTCCGGGGTAGGCCGTACATTTAAAAAAAAAAATGTTCTTATTTGACTTTCCTGGAAAAAAATAAAAGTTAAATCAAATTACAAACAATTACTATTCTTTTTGAGATGGGTGCTCATCCCTCACCACGTTTGCCCGTTCTAGTCACGGGCCATAGACCGGTTTGCCACCGCTCAACATAATCGAATCCACCCATTCCCATTCACGGAGAACCCGGCTCGTCCACAGGACGTTCCGCCAGCTGTGAGACACGGTTCGGATGATGTCATTCACTTTCTTTTGAGCAGTTTTCACGAGACCGGAGGACACCGGGTTTTTTTTGTTGTGTTGCGGTGAGAAATACGATTGTGAAGGGGAGGATATCTCATCGAGCGGACAGAGACAGCGGACGGTAGTTGACTACCTACGGCAAAACGACACGACTCTCACGGTTTGTCTGTGTGATGAGGGCCACATCATCCACCACTGATACCGTCTACGCTGTTGCAAGCTTTTCACCACACACAGCTGACAAACCAAAAGTGAACCGTAAAACAATAGGTGAATCTATAGCCAGCTAGCTTTTATATACTATCTATTTTGCCATACAGCCTTCAGTGGCCGCATTTGAGAAAAGTGAAATTTAGATGGCTCTCGACCTGGCTGTCATTTCCGGATTCGAACACATATTCATCCTCCCAGCCGTGTTGTTTTAGCGTCTCAATATACACGCAATTGATCGCTATTTATGTGACAACGGAGGCAAGCTAAGTGAAACTAACGCTAACCATCATTTGATTTCCAGAGGACCTATTTTTCTTGCTTTGGGAATAGAAAGGGGCCGTGTTCAACAGTTCTGTAACTGTCTAGCTCGAGCTAGCTACTGTAGCAAGATATCTCCGGTCGGGATCTAGTACCGTTATGTGCGTGCCTGTGGTCTTTACAGTCAAAAAGCGAAACATATCGTCGTTCACGTTTCCCTGCCTTGATATTTGATACAGTAATTTTTTCAACATCTACAATCGAGATACCCTTGGCCTTGGAACGGGTATAATTATTGGACCGTGTTCTTGTTTTGGCTGAGGCATGAGAGACATTCGATCCATCCTTCTATCCCGGTGCTCCATCCTATACGGCGCAGTGTGAGTAGCCCATCCGGGAAGCGCACATCAGCAGAATCGCATCCTATATGCACCTTTGGGGTGTCGGGGGGGCTGAAGGTGCTACTATAACGTCGGAGCGGGAGGACTGTTGCCTTCCCATCTCAGGATTAAACCATGGCCAATGAACCTGTTATCCTTAATGTGTATGATATGGTAAGATTGTGTGTTGGAAGTTTTCTGTGCATGGGAATCAATGTTAACGTACTAGCCTACTATTTATTCTCACACACACACACACACACACACACACACACACACACACACACACACACACACACACACACACACACACACACACACACACACACAACACACAACACACAACACACAACACACACGATAATGGATATTGAGTCCCTTGTTAGACAACCAGCCAGTCACAGTGTTGACCCCTCCTCCCTTCAGATATCTCCAGGCCAACAGTCACAGTGTTGACCCCTCCTCCCTTCAGATATATCCAGGCCAGCAGTCACAGTGTTGGCCCTTCCTCCCTTCAGATATCTCCAGGCCTACAGTCACAGTGTTGGCCCCTCCTCCCTTCAGATATCTCCAGGCCAGCAGTCACAGTGTTGGCCCCTCCTCCCTTCAGATATCTCCAGGCCAGCAGTCACAGTGTTGGCCCCTCCTCCCTTCAGATATCTCCAGGCCAGCAGTCACAGTGTTGGCCCCTCCTCCCTTCAGATATCTCCAGGCCAGCAGTCACAGTGTTGGCCCCTCCTCCTTCAGATATCTCCAGGCCAACAGTCACAGTGTTGGCCCCTCCTCCCTTCAGATATCTCCAGGCCAACAGTCACAGTGTTGGCCCCTCCTCCCTTCAGATATCTCCAGGCCAGCAGTCACAGTGTTGGCCCCTCCTCCCTTCAGATATCTCCAGGCCAACAGTCACAGTGTTGGCCCCTCCGTTCAGATATCTCCAGGCCAACAGTCACAGTGTTGGCCCTTCCTCCGTTCAGATATCTCCAGGCCAGCAGTCACAGTGTTGGCCCTTCCTCCCCTCAGATATCTCCAGGCCAACAGTCACAGTGTTGGCCCTTCCTCCCCTCAGATATCTCCAGGCCAACAGTCACAGTGTTGGCCCCTCCTCCCTTCAGATATCTCCAGGCCAACAGTCACAGTGTTGGCCCCTCCTCCGTTCAGATATCTCCAGGCCAACAGTCACAGTGTTGGCCCCTCCTCCGTTCAGATATCTCCAGGCCAACAGTCACAGTGTTGGCCCCTCCTCCGTTAAGATATCTCCAGGCCAGCAGTCACAGTGTTGGCCCCTCCTCCGTTCAGATATCTCCAGGCCAACAGTCACAGTGTTGGCCCCTCCTCCCTTCAGTTATCTCCAGGCCAACAGTCACAGTGTTGGCCCCTCCTCCCTTCAGATATCTCCAGGCCAGCAGTCACAGATGAGGATGTCTGAAAGTGACAGTGCTCAAACACCTAATTAAATCCCACTGTTTTAAAAAAAACGTAATTTAACTAGGCAAGTCAGTTAAGAACTAATTCTTATTTTCAATGACAGCCTAGGAAAACAGAACAACAGATTTTTACCTTGTCAGCTTGGGGATTCAATCTTGCAACCTTTGCGGTTACTAGTCCAACGCTCTAACCACTAGGCTACCTGCTGGTTACTAGTCCAACACTAACCACTAGGCTACCTGCTGGTTACTAGTCCAACGCTCTAACCACTAGGCTACCTGCTGGTTACTAGTCCAAAGCTCTAACCACTAGGCTACCTGCTGGTTACTAGTCCAACTCTAACCACTAAGCTACCTGCTGGTTACTGGTCCAACACTAACCACTAGGCTACCTGCTGGTTACTAGTCCAACACTCTAACCACTAGGCTACCTGCTGGTTACTAGTCCAACACTCTAACCACTAGGCTACCTGCTGGTTACTAGTCCAACACTCTAACCACTAGGCTACCTGCTGGTTACTAGTCCAACACTCTAACCACGAGGCTACCTGCTGGTTACTAGTCCAACACTCTAACCACTAGGCTACCTGCTGGTTACTAGTCCAACACTCTAACCACTAGGCTACCTTCCGCCCCACTGTAGCTCTGTTCTGCTGGGATGAGGGATGGGCTGGGACCAGAAAGCACCCCTTATTAGCTGAAGCGCCAGCAAAACCAAATGCATGCTTTTCAACCGTTCGCTGCCCGCACCTTCCCGCCCAACTAGCATCACTACTCTGAACGGTTCTGATCTAGATTACGCGGACAACTACAAAATACCTAGGTGTCTGGTTAGACTGTAAACTCTCCTTCCAGACTCACATCAAACATCTCCAATCCAAAATCAAATCTAGAATCGGCTTTCAATTTGGCAACAAAACCTCCTTCACTCACGCCGCCAAACTTACCTTAGTAAAACTGACTATCCTACCGATCCTTGACTTCAGCGACGGCATCTACAAAATAGCTTCCAATACTCTTCTCAGCAAATTGGATGCAGTCTATCACAGTGCCATCCGTTTTGTCACCAAAGCCCCATATACCACCCACCACTGCGACCGGTACGATCTAGTCGACTGGCCCTCGCAACATATTAGTCACCAGACCCACTGGCTCCAGGTCATCTATAAGTCCATGCTAGGTAAAGCTACGCCATATCTCAGCTCACTGGTCCCGATAACAACACCCACCCGTAGCATGCGCTCCAGCAGGTATATCTCACTGGTCATCCCCAAAGCCAACACCTCCTTTGGCCGCCTCTCCTTACAGTTCTCTGCTGCCGGTGACTTAAACGAATTGCAAAAATCGCTGAAGCTGGAGACTTACATTTCCCTCACCAATTTTAAACATCAGCTATCTGAGCAGCTAACCGATCACTGCAGCTGTACGTAGGCCATCTGTAAATAGCCCACCCAATCTACCTTCCTCATCCTCATATTGTTTTTATTTACTTTGCTGCTCTTTTGCACACCAGTATCACTACTTACACACCAGTATCACTACTTACACACCAGTATCACTACTTACACACCAGTATCACTACTTACACCAGTATCTCTACTTACACACCAGTATCAATACTTACACACCAGTATCACTACTTACACACCAGTATCACTACTTACACACCAGTATCACTACTTACACACCAGTATCACTACTTACACACCAGTATCACTACTTAGCATGCGCTCCACACCAGTATCACTACTTAAACACACCAGTATCACTACTTGCACACCAGTATCACTACTTACACACCAGTATCACTACTTACACACCAGTATCACTACTTACACACCAGTATCACTACTTACACACCAGTATCACTACTTACACACCAGTATCACTACTTACACACCAGTATCACTACTTACACCAGTATCACTACTTACACACCAGTATCACTACTTACACACCAGTATCACTACTTACACACCAGTATCACTACTTACACACCAGTATCACTACTTACACCAGTATCACTACTTACACACCAGTATCACTACTTACACACCAGTATCACTACTTACACACCAGTATCACTACTTACACACCAGTATCACTACTTGCACACCAGTATCACTACTTACACACCAGTATCACTACTTACACCAGTATCACTACTTACACCAGTATCACTACTTACACACCAGTATCACTACTTACACCAGTATCACTACTTACACACCAGTATCACTACTTACACCAGTATCACTACTTACACACCAGTATCACTACTTACACCAGTATCACTACTTACACACCAGTATCACTACTTACACACCAGTATCACTACTTACACACCAGTATCACTACTTACACACCAGTATCACTACTTACACACCAGTATCACTACTTACACACCAGTATCACTACTTACACACCAGTATCACTACTTACACACCAGTATCACTACTTACACCAGTATCACTACTTACACACCAGTATCACTACTTACACACCAGTATCACTACTTACACACCAGTATCACTACACACCAGTATTACACACCAGTATCACTACAGTATCACTACACACCAGTATCACTACTTACACACCAGTATCACTACTTACACACCAGTATCACTACTTACACACCAGTATCACTACTTATCACTACCACACCAGTATCACTACTTACACACCAGTATCACTACTTACACACCAGTATCACTACTTACACACCAGTATCACTACTTACACACCAGTATCACTACTTACACACCAGTATCACTACTTACACACCAGTATCACTACTTACACACCAGTATCACTACTTACACACCAGTATCACTACTTGCACACCAGTATCACTACTTACACACCAGTATCACTACTTACACACCAGTATCACTACTTACACACCAGTATCACTACTTACACACCAGTATCACTACTTACACACCAGTATCACTACTTACACACCAGTATCACTACTTACACACCAGTATCACTACTTACACACCAGTATCACTACTTACACACCAGTATCACTACTTACACACCAGTATCACTACTTACACCAGTATCACTACTTACACACCAGTATCACTACTTACACACCAGTATCACTACTTACACACCAGTATCACTACTTGCACACCAGTATCACTACTTACACACCAGTATCACTACTTACACACCAGTATCACTACTTACACACCAGTATCACTACTTACACACCAGTATCACTACTTACACACCAGTATCACTACTTACACACCAGTATCACTACTTACACCAGTATCACTACTTACACACCAGTATCACTACTTACACACCAGTATCACTACTTACACACCAGTATCACTACTTACACACCAGTATCACTACTTACACCAGTATCACTACTTACACACCAGTATCACTACTTACACACCAGTATCACTACTTACACACCAGTATCACTACTTGCACACCAGTATCACTACTTACACACCAGTATCACTACTTACACCAGTATCACTACTTACACCAGTATCACTACTTACACCAGTATCACTACTTACACACCAGTATCACTACTTACACCAGTATCACTACTTACACACCAGTATCACTACTTACACACCAGTATCACTACTTACACCAGTATCACTACTTACACACCAGTATCACTACTTACACCAGTATCACTACTTACACACCAGTATCACTACTTACACACCAGTATCACTACTTACACACCAGTATCACTACTTACACACCAGTATCACTACTTGCACACCAGTATCACTACTTACACACCAGTATCACTACTTACACACCAGTATCACTACTTACACACCAGTATCACTACTTACACACCAGTATCACTACTTACACACCAGTATCACTACTTACACACCAGTATCACTACTTACACCAGTATCACTACTTACACACCAGTATCTGCTCATCATCATCGGCTCATCTATCACTCCAGTGTTAATCTGCTAAATTGTAATTACTTCGCTACTGAGGCCTATTTATTGCCTCACCTCCTCATGCCATTTTCACACACTGTATATAGACTTTCTTTTTTTCTCTATTGTGTTATTGACTGTACGTTTGTTTATTCCATGTGTAACTCTGTGTTGTTGTTTCTGTCGCACTGTTTTGCTTTATCTTGGCCAGGTCGCAGTTGTAAATGAGAATTTGTTCTCAACCAGCCTACCAGGTTAAATAATTATATATATTTTTTAATCATTATAATTTTGCGTAAAACACCTAATTTAGTCCCACTGGGCTAAAGACTGACTAGCCCATCAGCCAGCCAATTTCCTGTCTAGGACCAAGTCATTGGCTGGAAAACTACAGGTCATGCAAGGGCTGCGTGTCACAACTCCAGAAAGATCGCCATGACGACTCAGCCTGAATATAATTCCCCTGCTCTATCCATCGCTACATACATTGTCTTCAGCTGCCCTCCTAGAAGTCTAAACGAGGGGCGTTGTTCAAAACAAATGAATCAGTGATTGGATTGTCTCTAACCAATCAGAGTATGAAAGTTAATAACATCATCATGTGGGCTCTTGCCCAACCTATCAGATTCTGAGACCATTCAGAACTGTCCAGACTCATGGCGAATCCAGACTCATGGTGAATCCAGACTCATGGTGAATCCAGACTCATGGTGAATCCAGACTCATGGCGAATCCAGACTCATGGTTAATCCAGACTCATGGTGAATCCAGACTCATGGTGAATCCAGACTCATGGTGAATCCAGACTCATGGTTAATCCAGACTCATGGTGAATCCAGACTCATGGTGAATCCAGACTCATGGCGAATCCAGACTCATGGTGGAGAAGAAACACCAGTTTGGCTGGGTGGGTAGCCAGGCAACCAGCAAGCGTGATCATGGTTTAGATTGAGAGTCATAGGCTTCATCCCAGTTTTCTTCCCTTTGTGTGAACTATAACAAGAATGGATTGGTGGAGATTATATACATTTTAGTCATTCAGCCGACTCTCTTATCCAGAGAGACTTACAGTAGTGAGTCATTTAGCAGACTCTCTTATCCAGAGAGACTTACAGTAGTGAGTCATTTAGTAGACTCTCTTATCCAGAGAGACTTACAGTAGCGAGTCATTTAGTAGACTCTCTTATCCAGAGCGACTGGCAGTAGTGAGTCACTTAGCAGACTCTCTTATCCAGAGCGGCTGGCAGTAGTGAGTCATTTAGCAGACTCTCTTATCCAGAGAGACTTACAGTAGTGAGTCATTTAACAGACTCTCTTATCCAGAGAGACTTACAGTAGTGAGTCATTTAGCAGGCTCTCTTATCCAGAGAGACTTACAGTAGTGAGTCATTTAGCAGACTCTCTTATCCAGAGCGACTGGCAGTAGTGAGTCATTTAGCAGACTCTCTTATCCAGAGAGACTTACAGTAGTGAGTCATTTAGTAGACTCTCTTATCCAGAGAGACTTACAGTAGTGAGTCATTTAGTAGACTCTCTTATCCAGAGAGACTTACAGTAGTGAGTCATTTAGCAGACTCTCTTATCCAGAGAGACTTACAGTAGTGAGTCATTTAGCAGACTCTCTTATCCAGAGAGACTTACAGTAGTGAGTCATTTAGCAGACTCTCTTATCCAGAGCGACTGGCAGTAGTGAGTCATTTAGCAGACTCTCTTATCCAGAGACTTACAGTAGTAAGTCATTTAGCAGACTCTCTTATCCAGAGAGACTTACAGTAGTGAGTCATTTAGCAGACTCTCTGATCCAGAGAGACTTACAGTAGTGAGTCATTTAGCAGACTCTCTGATCCAGAGAGACTTACAGTAGTGAGTCATTTAGCAGACTCTCTTATCCAGAGAGACTTACAGTAGTGAGTCATTTAGCAGACTCTCTTATCCAGAGCGACTGGCAGTAGTGAGTCATTTAGCAGACTCTCTTATCCAGAGATCTTCTTTAATTAAAGCAAGAACACTGAACAAACTAACAAAACAACAAAATGAACCGTGATGCAAATATGAGTAGTGCAGAACAGGCAACTTAACATAGAATAAGAACCCACAAATAACCTATGGGAAAATGGCTACCTAAAGATGGTCCCCAATCAGAGACAACGATAAACAGCTGCCTCTGATTGGGAACCAATTCAGGCAACCATAGACCTGCATATACCTAGACATACTAAAACCCCATAGATAAACAAAAAACCCTAGACAATACAAAAACTAACATACCCACCCGAGTCACACCCTGACCTAACCAAAATAATAAAGAAAACATAGATAACTACGGTCAGGGCGTGACACAGACTCTCTCATCCAGAGAGACTTACAGTATAGAGTCCATACATTTTCATACTTTTTTCATTCCGGTCCCCCTTGGGAATCGAACCGAACTTTATAAAAAAACATTTGATTGGTTTAAGACCCTTCAGCCGTTTTTAAATCCACACCTGGGAAGGAGGGTAAAGATCTGTACTCTGAATGACTGTAATCTCTGAATGACTGTAATCTCTGAATGACTGTACTCTCTGAATGACTGTAAATCTCTAAATGACTGTAATCTCTGAATTACTGTAAATCTCTGAATGACTGTAATCTCTGAATGACTGTAATCTCTGCAGTAACCAGGTTTCCATCCAACCGTTTAAATGCGGATTAATTTACCTGACGCAGGTAAAAAGTCACGACTTCAAGGCTTAACGGAAACAGGAAATGTCCGCAGAAGGTGGGATCTTTTTTTTTGTGTCTGTGAGAATTAATTTGTGGCGTGTGCCGAATTTTGGATATGAGTGTAAATATTGCTATAATAAGCATCATATGGAAGTAAACTAGGAGTCAGTTGACTTGATCATGTGTTTGTGTGGTCGCCCCACTACGACTAGTTTATTAGGCTACAGATGAAATGAGTTGTGAACTGCACAGGGTGATGAGCTTGATGCTGCTGACCAGTAAATATCGAGGGTGTTATTCTGGTGACATGATGATCGATGCTTGGCGGCCATTAGACAAGTAATAAAATCGGTCTTGTCCATAACAGTGTCATCGTTTAGACTAGCCTACCCATCGTTTAGACTAGCCTACCCATCGTTTAGACTAGCCTACCCATCGTTTAGACTAGCCTACCCATCGTTTAGACTAGCCTACCCATCGTTTAGACTAGCCTACCCATCGTTTAGACTAGCCTACCCATCGTTTAGACTAGCCTACCCATCATTTAGACTAGCCTACCCATCATTTAGACTAGCCTACCCAGCATCAATATCCTGTCCATGAGCATCAATATCCTGTCCACGAGCATCAATATCCTGTCCACGAGCATCGATATCCTGTCCACGAGCGTCAATATCCTGTCCACTAGCGTTAATATCCTGTCCACGAGCATCAATATCCTGTCCACGAGCATCAATATCCTGTCCACTAGCGTTAATATCCTGTCCACGTGCATCAATATTCTGTCCACGAGCATCAATATCCTGTCCACGAGCGTCAATATCCTGTCCACGTGCATCAATATCCTGTCCACGAGCATCAATATCCTGTCCACTAGCGTTAATATCCTGTCCACTAGCGTTAATATCCTGTCCACTAGCGTTAATATCCTGTCCACGAGCATCAATATCCTGTCCACGAGCATCAATATCCTGTCCACTAGCGTTAATATCCTGTCCACGTGCATCAATATCCTGTCCACGAGCGTTAATATCATTCCGTGAGGAGGAAAGAAAGGACCTCAATTTGCCAAATGTGCTGAGTAGGACAATCTGTATTACATTACAACAGCCACTTACCCTGCATTCAGGGGAAGCCACGTCATCTAGCCACTTACCCTGCATTCAGTGGAAGCCATGTCATCTAGCCACTTACCCTGCATTCAGTGGAAGCCACGTCATCTAGCCACTTACCCTGCATTC